>NC_134898.1:220000-270000 GCF_041734735.1 Babylonia areolata
CAGAAATATGATTGCCCTTGATGGCATGGATACTTATGTACCGCCAATCCTTGGTCAGAGGCCGAACTCCAGGCGCTTTACAAAGATAGAGTCATTTGCAAAACAGGCTGCCCACCTGGGCAGAGCCGATTGAGACCCTCTGGGCGCTCATCATTCGTTTCCTGTGTCATTCAGTCGGGATTCAGTCACGCAAACCTATACGCACTCACACAGGCACCGCCATATAAGCAGCCATAATCCGTTTTGGGGGAAGGAACAACATGAGAATCTCACCTGACAGGCTGACGTGTTTTGATCTCTGTGCGTTTTATTGCGTGTTGTGTGGGTCTTACAGCATTCTTAGTCGGCAGATTTACATCTACTTGTTCGTCATGGACTGAGTTTCATTTTGGACATCATTTTGTGTTGCCTTGCCTTTGGATTTTAGAATGGTGTAATTTGTGTTTCTTTTATTACTTGCAAACGTTCTTCAGAGCAACCTAAATCTCAGACAACTCCAAACACATGTATAATGTTAAAATATTCACTGAAATTGTCCATGAAAACCGATCATTCCAACAAAGAACTTAGTGTATTTGGAAGAATACTACTTTGAATACATTTTAAAATTACTGTATTCGGAAGAATACTACTCTGAATACATTTAGAAACAATGTATTAATCGAAACTGACGTGTTATATTAAAAACAACAACAACAAAAAAACAAAACAAACAAAAACAACAACAACAACAAAAACAGAAGGAAAATAAGTTTTTGTTCTTTTCTGGCCAATGAAGAAAGCGTGTGATGACACCAAAAAAAGATAGATAGATAGAGAGATAGAGAGATATATAGATAGATAGATAGATAGATAGATAGATAGAGAGAGAGAGAGAGAGAGAGAGAGAGAGAGAGAGAGAGACCAACACATTCTGGTGCTCCATGACCTGTATGCAACTGAGGCCACACACAAAAAATTAAAATACAATTAAAAAAGAATTTAAAAAAAGGAAATGGAGGAGAGTGGTTTCGGTACTGTGGTCAGCACGATAGGCAGACTGAAATGGGTGGATGAGATTGTTGAAACAAAGGTGGTTGTTGAGCTGCTTCAGGACAGCTTTTTCAAGGAGTTTGGACAGGAATGGAAGATTAGAAACTGGTCGATAGTTTTTCAAAATGTTTGTGTCAAGGTTGGGTTTCTTCCGAAGAGGCCGGACGATTGCAGTTTTGAAAGTGGATGGAAACGTTCCAGTGAGACGGGATGAGTTGACAATATTGGTGATTGTGGGGAGAAGCTGTGAGACACACTGGGAAAAGACCGAGGCTGGTATAGGATCGAGCTCACAGGATTTTATTGTCATTTCTTTCAGGATTTCATTCACTTCTGTTTCAGTCAATGGACTGAAGGAATGGAGAGGAGTGCCGTTGAATTGAGGATCGGGATGAGTAGGTTGGAAATGCATTTGGTCTGAGTTGGTACGCATTTTTTTGACTTTGTCGAAAAAGAAAAAGGAGAAGACATTGGGGAGTTAATATAAAGTGTAGGCAGAAGGAAGAGGAGTCTTTTTGCAGTACCAAGAAGATTTGACATGATAGAGTACAGAGATTTCGTGGATGTGGCATCGAGAACTTGAGAAGAAAAGAAGTTTGTCTTTGCTGATGAGATCATATGTTTGACTTTATTTATTTGTTTTCGGAAGATTTGATAGTGGACTTTCAGATTTGTTGATCGCCATCGCCGTTCCAACTGGCGACGTTTGCGTTTTGCAAGTCAAATGTCTTGTGTGTGCCATGGGGCAGAAGGTCTATCAGGGAACATGCGGGTAGTGGGGGGTGCATGTTCATCTAGCAGTTGAGTTGAGAGAGGACAGTGTTGTTGTAATGTGTTGACATTGGTGCGGGAAGAAATTTTGGAAAGGCGTTCAGCAGCTTCAGAAGAAAAAGTGTTCATGTTGATGGATTTCAGGTTGCGACGAGTAATGGGTTTTTTGGTTCTGGTAGGTTTTGAAATATTAAGCAAGAATATAACAGCAAAATGGTCGGAAGAAAATTTGTCAGTTACAGTCACTGACGCAGTCATGGCATCAGAGTCACGTGTGATGAGCCAGTCCAACGTATGGCCAGATCTGTGTGTTGGTTCTGTAACAAGTCGAGAGAGAGAATGATTGGACAGAGATAGACGTAGCCGGCGTTTGACATCAGTGGAAGTTTGGTTGTCGAAATGAAAATTAAAGTCTCCAAGGATGATAAATTTGCCAGAACGAAGGTTGTAGTAATCAAATAATGTTCGGAACTCATCGTGAAACAGAGAAGACGTTAGGTTGTTTTTACGACTTGGAGGAGGACGATAGAGACAACAGAAGATGATTGAGTGGCCGGGAACATTGAGAGTGATTCCGAGCATTTCAAAAGTGTCACGTGGAAAGGCGTGGTTATGGGAGAAGGAGAGGGAAGACTCCAAGATGTCTCCATAGACGATGGCGATGCCACATCCACGAGACAGCTGAGGAAGTGACTTGGTTTTGTATCCGGGGGGGGGGGGGTGCGGGGGGGGGGGGGGGGGGCGGGGGGGGGGGGGGGGGTCAGTTGTTTAAGTTTCCGTTCGTGACCTTGTAATTTTAACCAGGTTTCGGTAAGAAATATGATATCAAAGTTATTTTCAAAACTATAATCCGAAATATAGTCAGTCTTTTGATCATGGCAGACAGACTGAGCATTTAACAGGCAGGCATGAAAGAGATCAGAGGCAGGCTGAGAGAAATCTAATGGTGAATCATGTGAGTCAGACAGACAGGCAACGGAAGGAGACGATGGTGACTGAGCAGTGGAGGACGGTGGGAAGGTAGAGAAAGGTCCGGGAGTTGAGACAGGTGTGGGAGGGGTGGAAAGCAAACCAGAGTCAATCACGGGGGATACACCACAGTTTGGAACAGTGTCAGAAAGGACAGTGTCACGGGAAGTAAAGGAGTAAGCTTGAACATAAATGTTGAGGTTGTCAGTGACAGTCACAGCAACAGCAGGGCTGACATCGGAGACAGGACGATCAGTGCAGGGGACTGCTAAACGTTTGTTAAATTCTGTTTCATTTTCCCAAGCTGTTCAGTTAAATGAGTGCAATGTTCCACCTTGCACCTTGGTGTTTACTTAGACCAGACTCTATCTTTTGAAAGGCAGATTTCCTCGATCTGTCATGTTACCTTGAGTTAAGCAGAATAGGCTTCATTCGGCACTTTCTGTCTCAGGATACTATAAAAACCCTTGTCTCTTCCATGGTCCCATTTAGGCTTGACTACTGTAATTCTTTGCTCGCTGGATGCCCCAACTACTTGTTATCCAGATTTCAGAGAATCAAAAACCATGCTGCACGGTTTATCTTCCGCTCTCCCAAATCTGCTCAGGCACGAGCAGGTCTGTATTTTATGTTGACGTGGGAGATCGGAAAAAATACCATCCACCCTTACCGCACCCGGTGCGCCAAACGGGGCTTTTAAAACAGGAATACCATCCACCCTTACCCCACCAGGTGCGCCAAACGGGGCTTTTAAAACAGAAATACCATCCACCCTTACCCCACCAGGTGCGCCAAACCGGGCTTTTAAAACAGAAATACCATCCACCCTTACCCCACCCGCTGCGCCAAACCGGGCTTTTAAAACAGAAATACCATCCACCCTTACCCCACCCGCTGCGCCAAACGGGGCTTTTAAAACAGAAATACCATCCACCCTTACCCCACCAGGTGCGCCAAACCGGGCTTTTAAAACAGGAAACCAGCGCTCTGATAATTCGACCATCACACCCGTCCTACCTCGATAACATTCTGCAGAAAAGTCCACCTCCATAGCGGGACAAATGTCCTTGCAGACAAGAAAAAAATGTGGCGCTGTATTGTGGCGACGGGCTCTACCCAGGCAGAGCAGCCCGAATTCAACACAGAGAAATCCGTTTTGACAAAGAATTTAGGACAATACAATACAATACAATACAATACAATACCGTTTCGGTTTCTCAAGGAGGCGTCACTACGTTCGGACAAATCATATACGCCACACCACATCTGTTCGGCAGATACCTGGCAGCAGCACAGCCCAACGTGCCAGTCAACCCTTGAGTTCACACATATGTGTTAGTACACCTGTCAGAGAGGACCTGTTCAACAGAGGACAACACTGTTGTTGCCATGGGTTGTTTTTCAGTGCGCCAAGTGCGTGCTGCACACGGGACCTCGGTTTCTCATCTCATCCGAATGACTAGACGCTCAGTTTCATTTTTCCAGTCACACTTGGGTGAAATGGCAATAGCGGGAATCGAACCCACACCCTAACGGACACTGTATTGGCAGACAGGGACACTTTTATACAAGCTGCAAAACACTTTTATACAAGCTGCAAAATATTTGCTCCCTTTGTGCTGCCCTGTCTGCTTGGTGGTTAATTAAAACTCACTCAGGACGATGGAACGCTATACCGTTCCTGACGCAATGTTACGTTCCGGACGATGGACCGCAATAGCGGTTTCGACAATTAATTTCCCCCCCCACGTTTTCCTCATAGGGTAGCATAACAATCGCAGCTACACCGGGCATCGTGAACGTGTCAAGGGTCGAAAGGAAAGTTTCTTCGTGAGAGTCCGTAACAACACACTCAACAGCGAGTTCAGGACCCCACACGACAAGTTAATCTGCAAACGTATCGAAAATGGCGGCGCAGGCGATACAAGTGGAATTTTTTTATTTATTTATTTTTTTTATTTATTTAAGCAAACTGGTTCACGACGGCGGATTTTACCGCTGCTGAAGTGATTGAAATGCTTCAGATTGAATGTTTCCACATCGACGAGGATCATGAAGACGTTGAATAAAGTATATGCAGTGAAGAAAGGTACCAGTTTCAGTTTCAGTTTCAGTAGCTCAAGGAGGCGTCACTGCGTTCGGACAAATCCATATACGCTACACCACATCTGCCAAGCAGGTGCCTGACCAGCAGCGTAACCCAACGCGCTTAGTCAGGCCTTGAGGAAAAAAAAGGTGAATAAAAGATAGATAAGCTTGCACAAAGAAATAAATAAATGATAACTATAATGTAAAACAAACAAACAAACAAAAAACAAAAAAACAATGATGATAAATAAGCAAATAGATGTAAAACATGAAGACACACATTCACATATACACCCACCCATGCATAACAGATATGCACCGAACATGCAGTTTCAGAGATATGAAAGCACAGTCAAATACATATAAACGTACATGAGCTCCAACACAAACACACACACACCACACACATTACCCTGCACCTCCTCTACCCCCCTCCTCCACACACTCATTTCTAGTCTACGTATCACAGCTTCCACGGCACACACACACACACACACACACACACACACACACACACACACACACACACACAGATGAACACTTACTTGTACAAGCACACACACATATGCCCATATCTCAGCAAGAAGGTAATGATAGTGACTTAGCTTCTAAGAGCAGTGAAGAGGGAGGGGGTGGGCGTTCACATGACGTGAAGAGAGGGGTCAGTGGGTCAAGTACAGCGAGTTTCATTCAGTTACTTTGTGTTTTGGATTTTTTGGTGATTTTTTCCCAAACCCAAACAAACGGGTCGTCTTTTGGGAAAAGCAAGGGAGAAAACTATTCGTCCGGCGTGAGTTTTAAAAGGACTGTGGTCAGCGAAGGGCGACTGTGGTCAGGAGTGACTCAGTGGGTGGTGTTCTGTGTGACTGTGGTCAGCAGTGACTCAGTGGGTGGTGTTCTGTATGACTGTGGTCAGCAGTGACTCAGTGGGTGGTGTTCTGTGTGACTGTGGTCAGCAGTGACTCAGTGGGTGGTGTTCTGTATGACTGTGGTCAGCAGTGACTCAGTGGGTGGTGTTCTGTATGACTGTGGTCAGCAGTGACTCAGTGGGTGCTGTTCTGTGTGACTGTGGTCAGCAGTGACTCAGTGGGTGGTGTTCTGTATGACTGTGGTCAGCAGTGACTCAGTGGGAGCTGTTCAGAATGTGTGATTTGTGTGTGTGTGTGTTGTTTTTTGTTCTCTTAATGAACTCACCCTTTTGACAGACACATGTTGCAAAGACACTGGCTGTCACCAGCTGGTGTGTGGCAGAAAGGATTAGGAACAACACGGAGAGTCCAGTGTGCTGTTGACTGGGTGTTACACTCGCTGTAGAGTCCCTTTGATATGAGAGCTGAGTGTGTTGTAGAGTTCCCTTTGATATGCTGAGAGCTGAGTGTGTCTGAGTGTCCCTGACCTGTTCAGTGTGGACAGACACCAGTGGGGGGGTGGAGGTGGGTGGGAAGCTAACAGAGCGGGAAATGGGGTAAACGCGCGCGCGCGCGCGTGCGTGCGTGTGTGTGTGTGTGTGTGTGTGTGTGTGTGTGGTGTTGTTGGCTTATGATGTGGAAGCAGGTGCAGCAGCTTGTGATTGAGTCATAGACTGCTGTCTGCAATGTGAAATGACACAGTGACCGCTTACTGCCTGCTGGTGACAATGCGTCAGTCATCACACACACACACACACACACACACACACAAACACACGCACACAAACACACCCTCTCTCTCTCTCTCTTTCTTTGTCCCCTCCCTTCCTCCACCTCCCCTCTCTCTCTCTCGCTCCTTCTCCCTCTTGAAATGTGAAGGTCTCACTTTGTGCATGGGGTTGGTGGGAAGGAGACTGGGGAAGGTGTTGGGACGGAGAGTTCTTGCCGTTTGTTACTTTGGAGTCGCCTTTTTCATCAGTTTCTCATGTGCTTCTTCAGTGGGGTTTTGTCGTTGATAACTTTCTGTGCTCACGTGTTCTTTAGATGTAGCCCTACCCCCCACATCCCTGTTTTTTATTTCGTTTTATACCTCAGGGCTGGGTGAAAAAAAACCCATCTGTTTTGCTTATCTCTTTTCCCTGGTAAAATAAAATGTCGTTTCATTTCGTTTCTCTCTCCCTCTCTCTCTCCCCCTCTCTCCTTCTCCCCTCTCTCTGTCTCTCTCCCCCACACACTCTCTGTGTGTGTACATCTTTCCGTTCTTCCCAGCTCTCTCTAAATCCCCCTCTCTCTTTCTCCCCTCTCTCTGTCTCTCTCCCCCCCACACACTCTGTGTGTGTGTACATCTTTCCGTTCTTCCCAGCTCTCTCTAACCCCCCCCCCTCCCCCCTGTCTCTTTCTCCCCCATCCAACATTCCCTCCCATCCTCCCTTCCTCTGTCCCGTCCCTTTACACCCCCCTCCCTCCCCCGCCCAAACCCATCACCCCTCCCTCTGTCCCGTCCCTTTACACCCCCCTCCCTCCCCCGCCCAAACCCATCACCCCCTCCCTCTGTCCCGTCCCTTTACACCCCCTCCCCCGCCCAAACCCATCCTCCCTTCCTCTGTCCCGTCCCTTTACACCCCTCTCCCTCCCCCGCCCAAACCCATCACCCCTCCCTCTGTCCCGTCCCTTTACACCCCCTCCCCCGCCCAAACCCATCACCCCCCACTCTGTCCCGTCTCCCGTCCCTTTACACCCCCCTCCCTCCCCCGCCCAAACCCATCACCCCCTCCCTCTGTTTCAGCTCAGAGCCTCAGGAAAGGACTTGAACATTTTAGCCTTGTGAGAATGAAAGGGGATTGTCTATTTTCCCCTCGCGTGCCACGGACTGTGAAGCACTACAGTGCATCATGGCCTGGCTTCGCTGACGAAGATCTAGGAAGGGCGTTGTCCACGTCTGATGCAGGCACGCTCATGGCTGACAAGGCCAATGCGGGAAAAGCAGAGTCGGCCGCAGCGGTTGCAAGGGAAAGTCTGGTCTGGGTTCGCGGCTGCAGCGTCGTGGTTCTTCCTCCTTCTGCGTTTGTCCTCAAGGCTGGCCCTGCGGTTGTTTTCGAAGGAGGAGACAGCTTGGTGGATGGTGCGTCGCCAGGTCTCTCGATCAGCGGCTACTGCGGACCACTGGCGATGGTCAATGTGACAGGCACCGAGAGCTTTCTTCAAGGAGTCTTTGTATCTCTTCTTGGGTGCTCCTCTGTCACGGTGGCCAGTGGACAGTTCGCCATACAGCGCGATCTTGGGCAGGCGGTGGTCCTCCATCCTGGACACGTGCCCTGCCCAACGTAGCTGGGTCTTTAGCAGCACTGCCTCGATGCTGATAGTCTTTGCCTGCTCCAGGACCTCGACATTTGTGATGTAGTCACTCCAGTGGATGCTGAGGATGGTGCGAAGGCAGCGCTGGTGGAAGCGATCAAGCAGTCGTATGTGGTGCCGGTAGGTGACCCAGGTTTCGGAGCCATACAACAGGGTGGGCAGTACAACAGCTCTGTACACGCTGATCTTTGTGTCTTTCTTCAGGTGTTTGTTGTTCCACACTCTCTTGTACAGCCTGCCGAATGCGCTGTTTGCCTTTGCAAGTCTGTTGTCGATCTCCTTGTCGATCTTGGCGTCAGACGAGATGGTGCAGCCTAGGTAGCTGAACTGGTGGACCGACTTCAGCTCTGTCTCACCGATGTTGATGTGAGGAGCGTGGAATTCTTCCTGTGGGGCAGGCTGGTGGAGAACTTCCGTCTTTTTCAGACTGACTTCTAGGCCGAAGAGCTGCGCAGCCTCTGCGAAGCAGGACGTTATACGCTGCAGGGCCGCTTCTGTATGGGCGACGAGGGCAGCATCGTCGGCAAACAGAAGCTCTCTGATGAGTTGCTCCAGTGTCTTGGTGTGGGCCTGTAGCCGCCTCAGGTTGAATAGGCTGCCATCAGTGCGGTATCTGATGAAGATACCGTCGTCGTCGCCAAGATCTTCAGTGGCCTGTTGGAGCATCATGCTGAAGAAGATCGTGAAGAGGGTCGGCGCGAGGACACAACCTTGTTTCACTCCATTTCCAATTGGGAAGGGCTCCGAAAGGTCGTTGCTGTGTCTGACCTGTCCACGCTGTTCCTCATGTAGTTGGATGACCATGCTGAGGAATTTTGGGGGGCATCCTAGACGTTTCATGATCTCCCACAGACCTTTTCTGCTCACGGTGTCGAAAGCTTTCGTGAGATCGACGAATGTCGCATACAGTCCTTTGTTCTGTTCCCGACATTTTTCTTGTAGCTGTCTGAGAACGAAGACCATGTCAGTGGTGCCTCTGTTGGCTCTAAAGCCACACTGACTCTCTGGGAGATGTTCTTCGGCGATAGTAGGCACCAGCCGATTTAGGAGGACTCTGGCGAGGATCTTGCCTGCGATGGAGAGCAGAGTTATCCCCCTGTAGTTGGAGCAGTCCGACTTTTCTCCCTTGTTTTTATACAGGGTGATGATGACTGCGTCACGGAGGTCCTGTGGTAGTTTGCCTTGCTCCCAGCAGCAGACAAAGAGGTTGTGGAGTTTGGAGTGTAGTGCTGGGCCTCCATTCTTCCACGCCTCCGGCGGAATTCCGTCAACCCCTGCTGCCTTGCCACATTTCAGCTGTTCAATGGCCTTGACAGTCTCTTCTAGGGTTGGTAGCTCGTCCAGTTGTAATTTCACTGGTTGTTGTGGGATGCGGAGAATTGCCGAGTCTTGAACCGTGCGGTTGGCGCTGAAGAGGGCCTGGAAATGTTCCGACCACCTGTTCAGGATCGACGTCTTGTCTGTGAAGAGCGCCTGGCCGTCTGCGCTGCGCAAAGGACTCTGGACCTGGTATGAGGGACCGTACACCGCCTTCAAGGCTTCGTATAAGCCCCGGTAGTCACCAGTGTCTGCACAAAGCTGAGCCCTCTCTGCCAGGTTGGTCCACCACCCATTTTGAATCTCACGAAGCTTGCGCTGGAGGTTGCTGCATATGAGCCGGAAGGTTGCTTTCTTCACCGGACAAGACGCACTACAGTGCACACTTGCCAGAAAAGACCCCTCCCCCATCAGATCAGTACCTGGCGCCTGAAGAAATTTTGCGTTGGAGGGTGAGGGAAGGGTGTATGGTGGTTGTTGATGGCGTCACTGATGTGTGGGTGGGTGGGTGGGGGTGGGGGTGGGGACGGCGGAGGGGAGGGGATGGGGAGCGGTGGGGGAGGGCTCAGTGTATGCTCTGTTTTTTGACTCACTTGTGTAAACAAAGTGAGTCTATGTTTTAACCCGGTGTTCGGTTGTGTGTCTGTGTGTGTGTGTGTGTGTCTGTGTGTGTGTGTGTGTGTGTGTGTGTGTGTCTGTGTGCCCGTGTTAAACTTTAACATTGCCATTTTCTCTGCAAATACTTCAGTTGACACCAAATTAGGCATAAAAATAGGACAAAAATCAGTTCTTTCCAGTCATCTTGTTTAAAACAATATTGCACCTCTGGGATGGGCACACAAAAATAAAAAAAAAAAGCCAAATTATATGCAAACTGCTTTTACTGTTATATTTATATTTTTTTATTCTCTAAACTTGGCACTTAAATATGATATTCTGAAACAACAACAAGAGCAGTCATTTTTATCATTTTTTGTTCAAACAGGAACTTCTTTTGCTAATCATGGAAGTTATATTTATTTTGCAAACGTTTTGGTGCAGAGAGTAAAAAAGAGAAATTAATCTGTAATTAATGCTAGGGGACTTAATTTGCTTTCAACTGATCTTTCTCATCTTAAACATTACATTTTGAAATTATATTCAATACATAAAAAGCTTGTGTCTTTCACTCTCAGTGTACAGGGCTTTCACTATGTTCATTCGCCCAAGTGGTCTTTTTCGGAAAATACTAAAATCAATACGAGTGGACTTTATAGATCTATTGGCTGAGCCCTGAAGGTCATGGGCAAAAATCAATTGCGTACACATATTTATACATATTCAAAGCACGTGCTCATATTCTTCGCGAACGTGAACGACGCCATTTTGTTTCAAGTTGTTGACCTGCCCGTTCAATCCTACATTCAATCGACAATACACGATAATATGTGATGACCTGCCCGTTCAATCCTACATTCAATCGACAATACACGATCATATGTGATGACCTGCCCGTTCAATCCTACATTCAATCGACAATACACGATCATATGTGATGACCTACCTGTTCAATCCTACATTCAATGGACAATACACGATAACATGTGATGACCTGCCCGTTCAATCCTACATTCAATCGACAATACACGATAACATGTGATGACCTGCCCGTTCAATCCTACATTCAATCGACAATACACGATAACATGTGATGACCTGCCCGTTCAATCCTACATTCAATCGACAATACACGATAATATGTGATGACCTGCCCGTTCAATCCTACATTCAATCGACAATACACGATCATATGTGATGACCTACCTGTTCAATCCTACATTCAATGGACAATACACGATAACATGTGATGACCTACCTGTTCAATCCTACATTCAATCGACAATACACGATCACATGTGCAGGGAAGTTGGAGAAGGAGTCCGTTAAATATTTATTCAGAGAAAGATTTGTGAACGGCTCATCACTCACTGGATTATGCCCCAAACTGCCATAAAGATATCCATAGAATCAGTCGGAATTCACAGTTAAAAATAATAAACCATGAGAGTTAATACCCTTGAATTGATGAAACGCAAAAATTTCTAGTCTTGACTTTTCTCAAAATGAAGTCCTTTTCACTTCATACAACGTTTAGAAGTACTTGTACTTGGCTCTACATGTTATTAGTTTAACAAAATATAAAATTTTCATATCAACTTTAAAACTATTAAACTAGAATGAACATAAAATAGAAATTGAATCGACCGTGTCAACCGGGTGTAAGTAAACTTGTACATCTATCTAGATCTTCTTCTTCCTGTTAGGAGTCCACGGTCATCACGTTGACCATTCTGACACCAGAATGGGGAGGAACACGGCAGCATGACCCACCTTCCTAGGTGATGGGATGGAGGGGGTAGAAAGATGGTGGGCCCGGGGGGGGGGTTGGGGGGGGAGGGGGGGGGAGCCATCATCTGTTTCAGGCATCAGGACCAGGCCTTTCCGGCTACCGAAGCGGCCCCCGGGGTCAAGCCTCGACCGGCAGAGCCCTAGTCCCTCACTTGACTTACTTTGGGTGATGGCGGGGCAGGGCTTTTACTAAGACATTCGGGTCATCCTTGAGGCAAAAGCCTCAAGGGAAGGGGCGGTGACAGTAGCTTCTGGTAGTGAGTTCCACTCTCTGATGGTACGTGGCAGGAATGAGAATTTCCGGTTGTCACCCGGTGCGGCATGATGGTATTCTGTACGCTTGGTTGTGGCCTCTCCCTCTTCTGTTCTTTGGTATGAGGTTGTTTGTCTCGACTTTGGCCAGGTTGTGACGGATTTTGTAGAGCATGGCGAGTCTAGCTGATTTCCTTCACTGTTGTAGTTTGGGCCACTTTATTAATTTTGTTCCAGCATATTTCCCACACTTGAGGTGTTTCTGTGTCGGTTTAGGACGAATCTCGCCGCTCTGTGTTGTACTGCCTCGAGCTTGTTGATGTCGTCTTTATGGTGGGGGTCCCATACAGTGGAGGCGCACTCGAGGATGGGCCTAACGAGGGACTTGTAGGCTCTTTCTTTGATGGTGGTGGAGCCGATCTTCAGGTTCCTACGAAGGAAACCCAGTGTGCGGTTGGCCTTTGCAGCTACGGCATCGATGTGTGCATCCCAGCTGCTGTTGCTCTGTACCATCACGCCGAGGTACTTCGTGGAGCTGACTGTCTCCAGTGTGTGGCCGTGCAGGGTGTAGGAGCTCTCCCTTACTGTTCTACATCGCGTTATGTTGAGGACGTTGCACTTCCTCGGGTGGAACGACATGTCCCACTGGCTCTCCCAGTCTTCCAGTCGGTGCAAGTCCTCCTGTAGGATGCCCTGATCCTCGGATGATGCGCTGTTTCTGTGGAGAAGAGTGTCATCTGCAAAAAGGCGACTGTCCGATTCCAGCTTTTCAGGAAGGTCGTTTATGTCCAGAGAAAACGGCTAAATGTTGCAGTATGATTGCGGCGATAGCCACGTCTCCTTTACCGCGGACTTAAAAAGAATTTTTAATTGTCCTTAAAGAATTTTTTGAATGCCCAAGATACACCAGAATAATATAATTTGAACAGCGTTCTCACTGCGAATACCGCAATCGATTTATCGCCCTTTAAAAAAAAAGCATGTTTAAATATTATATTTTTGAACGTCAGTCAAGGAGCCACGATAGTGTAATGGATAAGACAGTTTCTTCTCATCCGAACACGCGGGGTTATAATCTGCCGTTAGGACTTTTTTCTTTTCTTTTTCTGTTTCTTTTAACCCGAAGCTTTATAATAACAAATACAGAACACATTTAAACGATTAGATTTTTTTTTAAAGTGTATCACAATTGAGTCTTGAAGGCCTTGCCTCTCTTGTTCTTTTTTTTTGTTTTTTTTTTTTTGTTTTGTTTGTGTGTGTGTGTGTGTGTGTGTGTGTGTGTGTGAAGTCGAGTCAAGATTTTATTTCATGATGGTAAACTGAATAAGCAACACCTGATTTTTTGTTTTACATCAGGGCATCGATGACAAAATAGAAAAAAAAAATATCGGGGAGAGAGAGAAGAAACAACCTGATGAAAGCTACAACAATAAAATGCACACACACACACACACACACACAAGAATATTGTGTTAATGAAATACAGTTGCATTTCTATTTCACACACATGCGTCAGTCATAACACACACACACACACACACACACACACACACAGAGTCTCTCTCTCTCTCTGAACACAAATGCTCGGACCTAAATACACCTTGCCCATCCCATCCACGTGCACACATTCCTTCATATAATGCAAAATACTTGCCAACACTAGCATATACAAAACATTTCACAATTAATAAAATAAGTATCATACTAATAGATCAAGAATTGTTTTAATTTTAATCATTTTCAATGAAGTGATTCTTAAGATTTTTCTTAAACACGTTCTTGTTCACGACACTTAGAGTGAGTGGAAGATTATTCCATAACTTTCCACCAGAATACAGAAAACCGGATTTGTAAAGGTGGTTTCTTGGTCTGGTTATAATAATAATAACAACGACGACGACGACGACGACAACAACAACAATAATAATAATAATAATAATTCATAACTTTTCTATGGCGCGCTATCCAGTACTAATGCTGCTCAAAGCGCCTTACATCATCGAGCCAGATAAGAACATAACATAAAACATTACAACAGCTCAATCCAATGCGTTCACAGAATGAATAAAAAAGCATGATCCACCAAACAATGAAAATATCAAGTAAATAATGATTTACATTAAAAACAACAACACAACATTCCTTAAAAACACACATTTTTAGACACACACATACATGCGCGCGCACACTCACACTCGCACACACACACACACACACACACACACACACACACACACACATATATATATATATATATATATATATATATGCACGCGCACGCGCGCCCAGACACATTAAATATATAAACTGCACAAAAACAGGATTACGTGAGTATAAATATCTCCATGTGGTGAACAGCCTTTGGACTATACATTGTGCTGAGTACAGAAATGTTTGCGGAAAAGGTGCGTTTTCAGATCTGACTTGAAGGACTGGAGATCAGGAGCGTTTCTGAGGGACGATGGCAAAGAATTCCAACACATTTTAAATTAGTTCTTGGAACTTTATGTAACAGTTCAGAACTGGATCTTAGCGTTCTACATGGTTCGTACGTTTCCAGCACAGAGGAGAGATACGGAAGGCAAGTGTCGCTAGTTTATAGTGGATGCGGGACTCTATAGGAAGCCAGTGTAACTGATGCAAAAGAGGTGTGACATGATCAGATTTCTTTTTTTGCTAGGACGAGTTGTGCAGCATTGTTCTGTACTTTCTGTAGTCTAATTAGAAAAGAAGATGGTAAACCTGCTAAGGTAGAATTGCAGTAATCCAGTCTGGACAGGGCAAAAGAGGAAACCAACTGAGCCATGTTTTTTCTCCGTAAAGTATGGTCTGACTGAGACTAGTCTGCGAAGATGAAAATTGCATGAACGACACAGAGATGAAATGTGGTCAGCCATGGTCAAGGTCTGATCAATATGTACACCTAGGTATTTAGCTGATGTTTGAAATGTAACTTTTGAAGTGCCGAGGGTGACTGGGCCCTTTTTATTTCATTGAGATGAGCTCGGTCTCCTACAGCTAAGAGCTCGGTTTTCTCTTCGTTAAGTTTTAGCTTGTTTCTGTCCATCCACACCTTTCCATCAGCCACACAGGCTTCCGTCTCATTAATGACTGTTTTGAATTCAGATGGTGGAGAGGCTTTTTGTAGCTCAGTGTCATCAGCATACTTATGGTAATCAAATGAATGCCTTTTGATGATGTCAGACAAAGGCCGGGTATATAAAGTGAATGAAATAGGTCCCAGAACCGATCCCTGAGGGACACCAAATACAAGAGGAATAACCTTAGAGGTGGTATGATTTACTTTAACGCAGAGCTGACGGTTTTAAAGATATGATGAAAACCATTTTGAAGCAGTAGATCGAATGCCAAAGGTAGTGCTCAGACGGTTGATGAGAATTTGGTGGTCAATTGTATCAAATTCTGCTGACAGATCTAGGAATGCCACTAAGGATGCAAGTTTGTTTTGTCTGTATTTGAGAGAAGACTGTAACAGAGAAAAGAGCTGTTTCTGTGCTGTGGGTTTTTTTCGATAGGCTGACTGATAAATTTCGAGTAGACCGTTTTTCTCTACATGTTCCTGTAACTGATGTAACACAACTTTCTCAGTAATTTTAGAAATGAATGACAGATTAGACACGGGTCGATAGTTCTTTAGTTGATTCGAGTCCAGATTGTGCTTTTTCAAAAGTGGGGTGACAATAGCCAATTTGAGAGATTCATCAACAGCACCTGACTCTAGAGAGTGGTTTACAATACTGGTGATCAAGGGGAGATCATCTAGACATATCTTTAAAAGGTTGGATGGTATTGGGATCCAAATCACAGTTCTTATTTGGAGAATAAAGAATAAAATCTCTCTCAGTCTTTTCAGAAATTGTTCTAAAACATGTAATTAAAACCCCTTTAAATTCATCTTACTGATTCTCTGGTGGACAAGCATCCAGTTCATGTCGGATGTTAGCGATTTCATCAGTAAAATATGTACAAAAAGCATCAGGAAGATCCTGGGGAGGAATGTCTTTTGGCAGTAACAGTTCTTTGCTTTAGCCAGTCAGTTGGTTTGAAACAGCATGTAGCTGTTTGGACGTGGAGCACTGGCAGATGGAAACACTGAAGTGTTGACGTTTTGCGGTGGTCTGCACAGCGTTCAGTGTGTTGCGCTCTTTGACATAGATCTCACGAAGTTTGTCAGAGCTCCAGACGTGCTCGGCCTGTCGTACCGGACGCTTGGCGGCCCTCAGTTCATCGGTCATCCAGGGAGCAGAGGGACGGTCAGTAACAAGGTGAGTGGAGAGAGGTGCATGCTAGTCCAGTATCTGACGGAGGCCGGTGAAGTATGTTCTGAGGGGAGAGGAATTTGAATGATTTTCCTGCACAAGGGATTTGATGTCAGCGTGGAAAAGATCAACATTAATCATTTTGGTGTTTCGCGATGTTGCAAGGCGTTTTTCTCGTTTAAATCCCATAAAAGGGATGTTGTAAATGACTGCCATGTGGTAGGCAAGGGCAAAGTCCATAACCTGAAACTGGGGGCGAGTATATTCTCACGAACCACAAGCCAATCAAGTGTGTGACCATCTTTGTGGGTGGGTTCACTTATCAGTTGTTTTAATCCGTGGTCATGGTCGTGGAGCAGAGTACGCAAACGTAAGATGCAAGAATTGTTGGTCTGTTCATAATGAAAGTTAAAATCACCTATTAAAACTAAGGTCTCCTGCATCTAAGGTGTACTTATCTAGGAGATTGGAAGATTCGGTGATAAAATCCTGGATACTACATTTATTTTTTCGACTTGGTGGAGGTCTGTATGCACGTATAACATGGCACACATAATTATTGCTTTCGAACTTAATGCTACGCCCTCAAATGACGTGTTGTCGAGGGTTTTGAATGTACAAACATTTTGCATATGGCTCCTGATTATAGCTGCTATACCACCCCCTTTTCTAACTTGTCTGGGGAACGATTTCGATTTATATCCCTTCGGTGTTAGCTGTGCCATGAATGATTCGTTCCCTTCTTTATACAGCCATGTTTCAGTTAGCATAACAACATCAAAAGCATTGTCAACAATTACGTCGTGGATAGAAGATGCATTCTGTCGACATGACCGAACATTGACACACATAAGTTTCAAATGTGATGGGTGGAAAGGTGTCTCGATCGCTTGTACATTCCTCTAGGGGTGGATATAAATCAGGTTAGAAAAGTTTACTCTCACCTTTTGCCTCTTGTGTGATTTGGGTTCAGAACTGTTTGCACTGCTTTGAATGACGTGTATCACTTTCCTGTTCCGTGTCCCTCCCTGACGAGATCGTTTTTTGCGGGGGAGGTTGTAATCAATGTTTAAGTCCTTAAGACGTTGTATCACATCTTGACATAACACAGTGTGTGTGTATTGATCCAACGCAAGCAGAAGAATGTGGAGAATACAAGCATGGCGAGGCGCGTGCAGTGTTGATGATTACACTGAACACTCTGCTTGTTGGCCGTTCTCCAGCAATGGCGGACGGTGATTAATATTCGACGCCCACAGTAAAAATGTCCAAACAGTTTTTGAAGGCACATGGAGCGGTATAAAACAAGCACGTAAAAGACGAGTCCATCGTGAATCACTCTGTCAAAAACTGACTTGATTAAAATGCCAGGGATAAAACAATCGACTAAAAACCGAGAGAGCTGAAGAAGCCCTGCCTGTCAGGCGACTTGTCCGCACTGAGGTTCGTCCGTCGGATCGACGAGGACCATCTAGTCATCCTTGGGGTGGGTGGGTTGGGCTCTGTGGGTGCGCAGATGACTGGTCAGGCCAATCCGCGCCCGAAAGGTTCTGACGCAGCGATTCTGTTGGCCTCACAGGATTTGGCGCCTTTGTGGACAGCTGAACGCCACTTTGGTCTGTCCATTGCATTCAGCTCCCATGTGTCATGGCTGATGCTGAAGGCCTTCAGAGAAGCTTTCAGAGTGTCTTTGAAGCGCTTCTTTTGGCCTCCATGGAGCGCTTGCCATGTTGGAGTTCGCCGTACAGCAGTTTCTTGGGGAGCCCGGTGGTCTGGCATGTGAACTACATGGCCTGTCCAGCGCAGCTGGGCCTGCATCAAGATGGTGTAGATGCTGGGCAAGTTTGCACGAGTGAGCACCTCTGATCTTCTCTTGCCACTTTATCCCGAGAAGTTTTCTGAGGCTAGTGGTGTGGAAGTGGTTCAGCTTTTTGGCGTGGCGTTTGTAGACCATCCATGATTCACATCCATTGAGCAGTGTGGTAAGAACTATGGCCTTGTATACTTTGAGCTTCGTCTCCAGGATGATGCCTCTCCTGTTCCAAACGTTCTTATGGAGTCTGCCGAAGGCAGCGCTGGCTTTGGTGAGTCTGGCATTCACCTCGTCGTCGATGACAACTGTGCGAGAGAGTGTACTGCCCAGGTATGTGAACTTGTCCACCGCATTCAGTCGTTGCCTGTTGATGAAGATGTTTGGTTCAACGTAAGGCTTTCCTGGAGCTAGCTGGTGCATCACCTCAGTCTTCTTTGTGCTGATTGTGAGGCCAAAGTTGTCACAGGCAGCAGAGAACTTGTCGACGCTGTGTTGCATGTCAGCTTCGGAGGCAGCGTTGAGAGCGCAGTCATCAGCAAACAGGATGTCGTTGACGGTGTCTGTCCTCACCTTGGTTTTTGCTTGAAGCCTCCTGAGGTTGAAGAGTGAGCCATCTGTGCGGTACCTGATGCCAGTGCCTACGTCAGTGTCTCTGAAGGCATCTGTCAGCATGGCTGAAAACATGAGACTGAACAGGTTGGGAGCAAGAACACACCCTTGCTTGACTCCGTTGAAGACAGGGAATGGTTCTGAAGTCTCTCCGTTGTCTTGGACTCGGGCCAGCATCCCATCGTGTAGTTGCTGTATGATGGTGATGAACTTTCTGGGACATTCAGACTTCGCCATGATTCTCCAAATGCCATCTCTGCTAACAGTATCGAAGGCCTTGGTTAGATCGACATAGGTGGAGTAAAGGTCGGCGTTCTGTTCCTGACACTTCTCCTGGAGCTGCCTGGCAGCAAACACCATGTCGATAGTCCCGCGTTCTTTCCGGAAGCCACACTGGCTCTCTAGTAGGAGACCTTGCTCAAGGTGCGCTGTGAGACGGTTGAGTAGCACTCTGGCCATAGTCTTGCCTTTGACGGACATCAGGGATATTCCACGATGGTTGTCACAGGCTGACGATTTCCTTTGCGCTTGTACAGGTGTATGATGGAAGCGTCTTTGAAGTCCTGTGGAACTGCCTCATGTTGCCAGATGAGCTGGAATAGCTGATGAAGCTTCTCAGTCACCTTCTTTGTAGACCTCAGCTGGTATGGAGTCTGAGCCAGAGGCTTTGCCATTGGATAGCAGACGGATAGCTTTCTGGGTCTCCTCCAAAGGTGGAATGGCATCCAACGACTCACTGACTTGCACTTGGGGGAGTCGGTCGATGGTTTCATTATTGATGGTGGAAGGACGGTTCAGTACGCTGTCAAAGTGTTCAGCCCATCTCTCAAGGATCCCGTCCTTGTCAGTGATTAGGGTAGAACCATCAGCACTGAGGAGTGGAGCAGATCCGGATGTGGTGTGACCGTAGACTTCTTTCAGGCCGTTATAGAAGTTCTTCATGTCGTTCCTGTCTGCAAAGCCCTGGATGTCATCAGCTTTGTTGCTCAACCAGGAATCCTGCATCTGCCGCAGCTTCAGCTGGATGGTGCTGCGTGCGCTCTTCAGTATGTCTTTCTTTGACTGTGACTTGGGATCTTCAATGTGGGCTCTGTAGGCTTGGCGTTTGTCTTCCAGCAGCTGCTTGATCTCAGTGCAGTTCTCATCAAACCAGTCTTTGTGCTTCCTGGCAGAAGGCCCCAGGCACTCCATGGCAGTGTTGTACACCGTCTCATGCAGTGCGCCCCATGCTGCCTCCACATTCTGGTTGTCCAGCACAGTGGACTCAAGGCGTTCCTCCAGGGTGTCAGCAAAGCTCTGCTTGATGTTGCTTACCTCTAGCTTGTTGCCATTCAGGCGTTTGGGTGCTTTCATGCCCTGAGGCCGTCTCTTGGGCTGGATGCGGAGGCTGAGTTTGGAGACGATAAGGCGGTGGTCTGTCCAGCACTCGGCGCCGCACATGGCCCTCGTGACTCGTGCGTCCTGCCTGTCCCTCTTCCTGACGATGACAAAGTCGATGAGATGCCAATGCCCAGACCGAGGATGCATCCATGACGTCCTGTTACGGGTAGGGAGGCAGAAGACGGTGTTTGTGATAAGAAGGTCGTGCTCGGCACATGTCTGGAGAAGTAGTTGACCATTGCTGTTACAGTTGCCAACCCCATGCTTCCCAATCACGCCTTCCCAGGAGGTGCTGTCACAGCTAACTCTCGCGTTAAAGTCACCAAGAACGATGAGCTTGTCTGCGTTGGGAACAGTGGTGATGACAGCGTTTAGGTACTCGTAGAACTTGTCCTTGACCTCATCCGGGTTGGTTATGGTGGGTGCGCAGGCACTGACAATGGTGGTAAACTTTTTCCCGTTGCATAAAGGGAGTTTATCGTCATCAGGCGATCGTTCACTCCTTTCGGGGGGCCAGCCAGCTTGACAACGAGGGTTGTCTTCACTGCAAAGCCAACTCCAGCCTCACATCTCTCTTCAGGTCCGCGACCACTCCAAAAGAAGGTGCAGCCTGCGCCTCGCTCACAGAGTTCGCCTTCTTCTGCCAGTCTGGTCTCACTTAAGGCAGCGATGTCGATGTTGTACCTGGCTAGTTCACTCGCAATGAGTGCTGTGCGTCTCTGTGGTCTGTCAGAGTCGCCTCTGTCCAGAAGCGTACGCACGTTCCATGTGGCAATGGTCAATGGGGTGCTCCTTGTTTTCTTCTTTCTTTCCTTTGTGTGTCGACCGCTTGAGTAGGGTCCCCGTCAGCCGCGGTATGCTGACTAGGGTGGTGTGGAGCAGGCAATGTTTAGGGCACCTTTTCTAGCCCCTTCCTCATGTCATGGAGGTGAGCAGTGCTGTCCTGAAGAGGGCTGCTCAGTCGCTCAGGGGGCTGCCGATCTCCACCGCTGCTCCAGTCGGTGAAAAACGACCCTATGGCCTGAGCCGCCTGTGTGCAGGTCCGCGGCTACGACTGCCAGTGTACTCACACCTGTCGCTTCGTCGCTCACCTGTCGCCACAGGGCTTGGGGAAAATGATGGTATGGGATGAAGGATGACTGATGACTTGCGCGATGACTTTGTTTATAGTGAGGAGGAGTTACGACCTCACTCTCTTGTCTGAGACCGTCTGTATCCAGTGGCAAGACGAAGTCAAGACGACTGGAGATGGAAACGGATGCAGTGGATGACCAGGATGTCCTATGTGCCTCATCCTGCCCTCAGCACTCCACAGTGCTCTGCTGCAACCGCCTTCCTCTCCTTTGAACCATGAAGGTTTCTTCCGCAGAGTCCGCCGGATCTAGTCTTCACATGCTTGGGTAGACCAGCCCTAACTCACCGAAGGTTTGAGGCTCGTCGGCTACCCTCACCTAGTTTAGCCAGCCTGTCAAAGCCGTTGCCCGGGGGTTTGGGTGCTGCCGCATGCTAGCAGCTTCTAGGACCCATAAGTGAGAGCTGGGTGCCGGTGGGGACCAACAGAGGACGAACCACTCCCGGACGAGCGTGACAAGCCCCCCCTCTAGAGGTACAGTGTGTCTGACTGTCTGTCATCTGGTCTGTCAGTGTGTCTGACTGACTGTCTTCTGGTCTGTCAGTGTGTCTGACTGACTGTCATCTGGTCTGTCAGTGTGTCTGACTGACTGTCTTCTGGTCTGTCAGTGTGTCTGACTGTCTCCTGGTCTGTCAGTGTGTCTGACTGACTGTCTACTGGTCTGTCAGTGTGTCTGTCTGACTGTCTACTGGTCTGTCAGTGTGTCTGTCTGACTGTCTACTGGTCTGTCAGTGTGTCTGACTGTCTGTCATCTGGTCTGTCAGTGTGTCTGACTGACTGTCTGTCATCTGGTCTGTCAGTGTGTCTGACTGTCTGTCATCTGGTCTGTCAGTGTGTCTGACTGTCTGTCATCTGGTCTGTCAGTGTGTCTGACTGACTGTCTGTCATCTGGTCTGTCAGTGTGTCTGACTGACTGTCTGTCATCTGGTCTGTCAGTGTGTCTGACTGACTGTCTGTCATCTGGTCTGTCAGTGTGTCTGACTGACTGTCTGTCATCTGGTCTGTCAGTGTGTCTGACTGACTGTCTGTCATCTGGTCTGTCAGTGTGTCTGACTGACTGTCTGTCTTCTGGTCTGTCAGTGTGTCTGACTGTCTGTCTTCTGGTCTGTCAGTGTGTCTGACTGTCTGTCTTCTGGTCTGTCAGTGTGTCTGACTGTCTGTCAGTGTGTCTGACTGACTGTCTTCTGGTCTGTCAGTGTGTCTGACTGACTGTCTTCTGGTCTGTCAGTGTGTCTGACTGTCTGTCAGTGTGTCTGACTGACTGTCTTCTGGTCTGTCAGTGTGTCTGACTGACTGTCTGTCTTCTGGTCTGTCAGTGTGTCTGACTGACTGTCTGTCTTCTGGTCTGTCAGTGTGTCTGTCTTCTGGTCTGTCAGTGTGTCTGACTGACTGTCTTCTGGTCTGTCAGTGTGTCTGTCTCTCTTCTGGTCTGTCAGTGTGTCTGACTGACTGTCTTCTGGTCTGTCAGTGTGTCTGTCTTCTGGTCTGTCAGTGTGTCTGTCTGACTGTCTTCTGCTCTGTCAGTGTGTCTGTCTGACTGTCTTCTGGTCTGTCAGTGTGTCTGACTGACTGTCTTCTGGTCTGTCAGTGTGTCTGACTGTCTTCTGGTCTGTCAGTGTGTCTGACTGTCTTCTGGTCTGTCAGTGTGTCTGACTGTCTGTCTTCTGGTCTGTCAGTGTGTCTGTCTGACTGTCTTCTGCTCTGTCAGTGTGTCTGACTGACTGTCTTCTGCTCTGTCAGTGTGTCTGACTGACTGTCTTCTGGTCTGTCAGTGTGTCTGACTGACTGTCTTCTGGATGAAATGTGGTCAGCCATGGTCAAGGTCTGATCAATATGTATACCTAGGTATTTAGCTGATGTTTAAAAATGTAACTGTAGAAGTGCCGAGAGCGACTAGGCCCCCTTTTTTTTATATCATTGAGACGAGCTCGGTCTCCTACAGCTAAGAGCTCGAGTTTTTCTTCGTTAAGTTCAAGCTTATTTCTGTCCATCCACACCTTTCCATCAGCCACACAGGCTTCCGTCTCATTAATGACTGTTTTGAAGTCAGATGGTGGAGCGGCTTTTTGTAACTCAGTGTCATCAGCATACTTATGGTAATCAAATGAATGCCTTTTGATGATGCCAGACAAAGGCTGAGTATACAAAGTGAATAAAATAAGTCTCAGAACTGATCCCTGAGGGACACCAAATACAAGAGGGATAACCTTAGAAGTAGTATGATTTACTTTAACGCAGAGCTGACTGTTTGAAAGATATGATGAAAACCATTTTAAAGCAGTAGATGTAAGATTTTTTGTCTGTATTTGAACAGTTATTATTTTTCATTGGTTTCATTTGTGTTGTAAATGGTTCATTTTGAAACATAGTAGTTCTGTATTAACGTCCTCCCCTTTGAACATTTATTCTTTTCCATTGGTTTCTTTTGTGTTGTCAATGGTTTCTATATTTTATTTTGAAGTCTATCAAGTTAGTAGTTCTATATTAATGTGTTTCGCTTTGATGTAGCCCCACCTTTCATTCCCTTCCTTTTCCATGTCGCAAGCCTGGGTCCATATTGGATTATCGCCACAACCTTCTGTGATTTAAATTTCCTTGCTTTTCGCTTCGTCTGTCTGTCTCTGTCTGTCTGTCTGTCTGTCTCTGTCTCATTCTCTCTCCCTTCCTCTGTAGGATGGTGGTGACATGCTAGACAAGAGAAACAGACAGAAAGACAAACAGGCAGTACAGACATACGGACAGGACACAGACATAGAGGGGGACATGACGTCAGACACACTGACAGACCAGAAGACAGTCAGTCAGACACACTGACAGACCAGAAGACAGTCAGACACACTGACAGACCAGAAGACAGTCAGACACACTGACAGACCAGAAGACAGTCAGTCAGACACACTGACAGACCAGAAGACAGTCAGACACACTGACAGACCAGAAGACAGTCAGTCAGACACACTGACAGACCAGAAGACAGTCAGTCAGACACACTGACAGACCAGAAGACAGACAGTCAGACGCACTGACAGACCAGAATACAGACGCACTGACAGACCAGATGACAGTCAGTCAGACACACTGACAGACCAGATGACAGTCAGCTAAATACCTAGGTGAACATATTGATCAGACCTTGACGATGGATGACCACATTTCATCCCTGTGTCGCTCATGCAATTTTCATTTTCGCAGACTAGCCTCAGTCAGACCATACTTAACGGAGAAAAACATGGCTCAGTTGGTTTCCTCTTTTGTCCTGTCCAGACTAGATTACTGGAATTCTACCATAGAAGGTTTGCTATCTTCCTCTCTTACCAGACTACAGAAAGTACAGAACAATGCAGCACGACGTGTCCTAGCAAAAACGAAATCAGATCATGTCACACCTCTTTTGTATCAGTTACACTGGCTTCCTATAGAGTCCCGCATCCACTATAAACTAGCGACACTTGCCTTCCGACATTTTTGAATCTCTTCCCCCGTATCTCTCCTCTGTGCTGGAAACGTACGAACCACGCAGAAAGCTAAGATCCAGTTCTGAAAGGTTACTTTAAGTACCAAAAATTAATTTATAATGTGCAGAGAAAAGGTCTTTTATGGCTCAAGTACCCCAAATTTGAAATTGTTTGCCATCGTCCCTCACAAATGCTCCTGATCACCAGACCTTTAAGACTGTAAACGTACATTTTCCGCAAACATTTCTGTACTCAGCACAATGGATGATTGTAATGACCGTTTTCACGAATAAAAACAATTTATGATTGAATTCATTCGCATCTCACTCCTTTTCAGAGCGCATGCTCTAGTGTTAATAAATATATCCTTACTCACCTGTCACACCATATATAGACAAGACAAGACAAAGACAAGACAAAATCTTTATTAACGAGGGTAATAGATAAGCAAGTAACATGCTTTTTTACATCCAGCCCTCGCCCTAAAGAGGGAATAAAGCTAAAAAAGCGAAAATGAGCACAAAATCAAAACACAATCAAAATATACCATTATTTCACTATTCAAAGCCATTCCACAAAAGGAAGAAGAAGAGAAGAAAAGAAGAAAAAAAATCATGAAATACACACACACACACACACACACACACACACACACACACACACACACACACACACACACACACACACACAAATGCACTCACTCAAGAGAGAGTGAGAGGGAACTCACAAATTGTCAAAAGCAATGTTGGATTTCAGGTGACGTCAATTTTTGTGAATAGGTACATTCTTAGATTTTGCTTAAAGTTGTTGTGGTTAGTAATATTTTTAAACGTGATGGTAAATTATTCCAATACGTTCCCCCGCTGTAAGTTAGGCTGGACTTAAAAAGATCAAGATTTGGACGAGGTATATGCAACTTATGTACATGTCTTATGTTATTTACTGGGAAGTTATTTATAATTGAAGGAGGTGCGTAGCCGCTTACTATTTTGTGCATAAAAACAGCCTTATTATATTCTAGTTTTAGCTCCAGTGGGAGGATATCAAGTGACCTATAATCATTAGGAGTTAATGAACTTGACTTTAATAAAACTAATTTCAAAGCACGTTTGTATAATCTAACAAGAGGTTTTAGAGTATTAGCGCTAGTAGAATCCCACAAAGTAGAAGCATAATCTATTATCGACTGTATGTGAGCATTAAAGAAATGTTTACGGGCATGTGTATTTAGAAAGTGTTTTATTTTGGATAACTGGAATACTTTTTGAGACATCCTTTTACATAAATAAGTAATATGTTCAGACCATGATAAATTATTATCGATAACTATACCTAAAACTTTGTGTGATTTGACTTCTTCAATTTTAACATTGGAAATGAAAATATTGAAAACATTTGTTGGCATTATTTGGCGTTTCTGTCGAGTTGTTACAGACATGCATTTAGTTTTTTGAGCATTGAGAGACATATGGTTATGTTCTGTCCACTTAACTAATCTGTTCACACTGTCTTGTAAATTGGATGTCAGAACTTTAATGCATGTGTGGTCGGAGTGTATGGAGTTGTCATCGGCAAACAATTCACAATTAGATTTGATATAAAGAGGCAAATCATTAATGCACAAGGAGAAAAGAAGGGGGCCAAGAATTGATCCTTGTGGTACACCATACCTTATTTCTTGAAAAGTTGATTTGGAAGATTTAATGCAGACCAGTTGTTGTTGATCTGATAAGAAGGAAGAAAGAAATTGTAAAGTATTCTTAGCTAAGCCATAACAAGCAAGTTTCTTAAGGAGAAGAGAGTGATTTATTACGTCAAAGGCTTTAGCAAAATCAACGAAGACAACACCTGTGAATTTACTATTATTTATATTTAAGAGCCATCTATCTATCATTTGTGTCAGAGCAGTATGACAAGAATGGTTTTCTCTAAAACCTGACTCTGCTGGGTGAATCAATTGATATTTGTTTAAGTGACACAGTATATGTTTTTGGATATGCTTTTCAAGTGGTTTTGAAAGAACCGATAGTATAGATATAGGCCTGTAGTTAGAAGGATCAGAAGGATCACCTGATTTGAAGAGTGGAAAAACTTTAGCCTGTTTGAAACATACAGGAAAATAGTTTTTATCAATGCAGAGATTATAAATGTAGGTAAGAGACTCTGTTATTACTGGTGCCGAAATCTTCATGATTTTGCTATCCAGTTCATGTATATCTTTGGTATTTGACTGTTTCATGGACATTAGAGAGGCAAAAACTTCTGGAACTGATAAATGAGGGATAAAAACTTTTGAATTTATATTTTTGGATTGACAGTAATCAGTTACCAGTTCTAAATCATTATATTTCCATCTATCATTAGTAATTAACTTTTCAGCTATATTTACAAAATGGTTGTTAATTGTATCTGGGGTTATATCATTAGTATTATTTTGTGATTTAGTATAGTGCTTGTTGGTTAGTCTGTTAATGGCATCCCAAAAGGATCTTGAGTCTTTTTTGTTAGTCACTTTCTGTTGGTAATACTTGTGCATAGCTTTTCGTTGCATTGAATTCACTTTATTCCTTTTTTTTAACATATTCTTCTTGATTTACTGGTTTTAGAAGATCCCTAAGGTGCATTTCATTTTTTATTTCTTTAGAAATCCATGGAGGTAACATACGGTGTTTCACTCGTTTAGTCCTGATTGGTGCGTGCTTACTATAAATATTACTAAAGGTTCTTATCCAAAAATCTAAAGCATTTTCAGGATCGGTGTATTGATAGACACGAGAAAGTGGAGAAGAAAGTAAATCATGCAAAAAAGTATCTGTGTTAAAGTTGTTGAAACATCTATATTCAATGGTTTTGTGACTTGCTTTTGGAATTTTAATACCTTTTCTTTTCCAGGTGATGCAAACCTCCAGCCTAACGATGGAAGTTGACACATGCCCTCCAGTGGCTATCGTCCATCCATACGCCTGGAAACCAACATGCCATGATTCTAACAGACTCAATGAACCTCATACAGAAAATTGAAAACGGAATGGGAAGCCCAGAGTGGCATAAGGCAATGCGCAACTTTCAGATAAAAAAACTCACATGGTCATACTGCCCGGGACATGCAGGAGTTAAGGGAAATGAGCGAGCTGACAGACTTGCTGGTAACGCAACACCAACGAGCGGCCTACACCTAGGAAAATCGGAAATCCTCAGAAAAGTCAAAGAATATCAAAAAGAACAGGTACAAGGCCATCATCACACCATCGATCGCCTCAAAGAAATAAAAGCAGAGAGCGGGAGCGGCCGTAAGTCTAACATGAAAGGTAGAGCATGATGCTTTGCAAATCAAACAAATATCGGCATCATTTCCAAACCAACATTGCGCAAATTTCTTCAAAACGGAACAGAGTCTCTGTGGGCTTTTCCAAATACAATAGACTGAGCAACACACTAGACGCCACATTCTTGGCATCAGAGATCTTTTCCCATCGCTCTTGCGGCCAATCAGTGGCAGCCTCTGTGCGTGTGTGTATGTGTGTGTTTGTGTGTATGTGCGGGTCTGTGTTTTTGAGTGCGTTTGTGCATGCGTGAGAGTGTAAGTGTACACAAGTGTCAGGAGAGTTCTGTGCATTTGTATTTGTATTTTTATTTCTTTTTATCACAACAGATTTCTCTGTGTGAAATTCGGGCTGCTCTCCCCAGGGAGAGCGCGTCGCTACACTACAGCGCCACCCATTTTTTTGTATTTTTTCCTGCGTGCATATTTTATTTGTTTTTCCTATCGAAGTGGATTTTTCAGTCTACAGAATTTTGCCAGGAACAACCCTTTTGTTGCCGTGGGTTCTTTTACGTGCGCTAAGTGCATGCTGCACACGGGGCCTCGGTTTATCGTCTCATCCGAATGACTAGCGTCCAGACCACCACTCAAGGTCTAGTGGAGGGGGAGAAAATATCGGCGGCCGAGCCGTGATTCGAACCAGCGCACTCAGATTCTCTCGCTTCCTAGGCGGACGCGTTACCTCTAGGCCATCACTCCACTCATGTGTGTGTGTGTGTGTGTGTGTGTGTGTGTGTTGTGTGTGTGTGTGTGTGTGTGAGGGGGAGGTGGGGGTGCAGGGAGGAGGTGAGATAGAGGATGAGGTACGCGAGTGTATGCATGCCTACACTGTGGGAGCATCAGGATATTGGAACGTATATATTATATATATATCTTTGTATATATGTGTGTGGGGTTGGGGGTGGGAGATATGGGCGTGTGTGTGTGTGCTTGTACAAGTAAGTGTTCATCTGTGTGTGTGAGTGTGTGTGTGTGTGTGTGCGTGTGCGTGTGCGTGTGTGTGTGTGTGCCGTGGAAGCTGCGATACATAGACTAGAAACTCCGAGTGTGTGGAGGAGGGGGTAGAGGAGGTGCAGGGAAATTTGTGGTGTGTGTGTGTGTGTGTGTGTGTGTGTGTGTGTGTGTGTGTGTTGGAGCTCATGTACGTTTATATGTATTTGACTGTGCTTTCATATCTGTGAAGCTGCGTTTTTGGGGCGTGTCTGTTGTGCATGTGTGGGTGTATGTGTGAGTGTGTGTCTTCGTTTTTTATATTTATTTGCTTATTTATCATCATTGTTGTCTTATTTATTTAATAATTTATTTATTATTATTATTATTTTATCATTATTTTCATTACTACTATCCTTTTTTTTCATAATTATTATTTATTTATTTATGTATGTACGCTTATATATATATATATATTTTTTTTTTTTTCCTCAAGGCCTGACTAAGCGCGTTGGGTTACGCTGCTGGTCAGGCATCTGCTTGGCAGATGTGGTGTAGCGTATATGGATTTGTCCGAACGCAGTGACGCCTCCTTGAGCTACTGATACTGATACTGATACTCCAAAGAGGTGAGTGATCGCTACATCCAGTGACTGGAGAACATATTTCTACAGTATTCTGTTTACATGAAACATAAATGTGATCAATGAGGGTACTGAAACTAGGGGTTACTCGTGTTGGTTTATCGATAAGTTGTTCCAAACTGTATGCTGTATATATCTGATTCCATTGCAGCTGAGGTTTTAATAGATTAATGTTAATGTTAAAGTCACCGAACATAATAATTTCTTTATCTTCAAGCATGGCAGCATCCATCATTGAAATAAAATCATCAAACCAATTCACTCTTTCAGCCGGGTTTCTGTAAATAAATCCAATAAGTAGCGGACTGATATGTTTTATTTTAATTTCTAACTATATGGATTCAATGTCGAACTGATCTAAACTCATTTTTCGCTTTAATGTGATTGCTTGACTGTAATACACTAACAGACCTGTTTCCTTTGAAGCTTTTGGATCAAGGCGGAGTATCTTATAACCTGGAATAGTTACATCAGAGTCACATATGCGATCAGATAAACGTGATTCTGAGAAACAAAACAAATGAAAAGGATTTCCGGAATTTTCTAAGATCAATGATATGTCATTCAATTTATTTAATGCGTGATTGATATTTAGATAACCTATGCGCAGTCCTTCTTTAGAAGGCCAAGTACAGAGTGTATGCATATTCTTAAGTGGTGATGCAAAACCAACAACTAAACACTCCAGGTTCCAGGTTAGGAAAAAAATAATAAAAAGGTAAAGGTTGTTTAACGAAAATCACAAGGTGTTTGAACAATTGCATAAAGTTAAGCAATTACACACACATTCAAATACACGCGTGTACAATATTAAAAATAAATTACATATATAGATTACAAATGAAGTAATGTGGGCACTTAAGAGGACAGAGTCCAATTCAGAGAGAAAAAGAAACAAAACAACAACAAACAACAACAACAGCAAAAACCCCAAAATTCAAATACTGTAATAATTACCAAACATGAAATACAAAATTTCAAAGTTATATTTAGAAACGACAAAATTAAGTCATAAGTAATTCAAAATATTACCAGAATGCGCATTGAATTCAACCAAGACTCAAATGCCCTGAGAACAGAAGAGAGGTTAATCAATCCGTAAGAACAAGGAATTGCAGCGACACCGCTGTACGGAATAGAAGAGGAGAAGGAAGAGGGGAAGAAGAAGGTGATGAAGAAAAGGCTGAAGAGTAGAAGACAGCGACACACTATTTTGTTCAGCGCAATATGATAGGGGAATAAAGAAAGAATACCACAAGTGAAAACAGTATCAAATAACGGTAGAAAATTTTCAAAAGGAAAATTTAAGGGAAAAAAGGAAAAAAATGTTCGTACAAAAGGAAGGAAAAAAAAGTCTTATTAATCAAACAACAACGGAGGTACAACAACAAGACGTCTGTAACCCCGGTTATCAATGGACCAGTGAAGTGATGTCAGCGAAAAAGAAAAAATAACACAAAAAACACACTTCACTAAATAATAGAACACTTGTCATGTGCTGGACCGGCACTCATGACATACACACGTGCGCGCGCGCGCGCGCGCACACACACACACACACACACACAAACAAAAACACACAAGCAGGCATGAAAAGTAGTCATACAGTTGTTTGCATGACAGTTCTACTTATCAAACAGAGATTGCTATATTATGAATAACATCACTCAACATTTAAGAGTGCGTCTACACCTGCACGCCATGCACACACATACCTTCACACACACGCGAAAGCGCGCGCAGACACGCATACACATACACTCACGGCGCTCAAGCGTACCTGTGAGCGAATCGATAAACATCAAATATTGTAATAATTGGTACGTGTAAACATCAAATTTGATTTCCATTAAATACCTAGTTAAAATATTAAGTGGTGAGAACGGGCCAAGTAAAGCTATTGGGCTCCATTTTAAGGGTGAGTTTGATAGGGTTGATAATAGTATTTGTTTGACAATATCTGGGAGGCCATCTGCAGTAGGCGCTCTGTATATGGTTGAAACTGGCCGGAGATATTGTGTCCATTGTTTAACTGAGGTCTCTGTGATACAGGAGGGAGATTTGCTCTGAGTTCGTTTCCATTAAAATGATACATGTTCTGTTGTGGGGGGTGGTCGTTTTGGAACTGATGGGGATAGCTAGGTGGGGCAAGGAACGGGACCTCTCTAGGACGTGTAGTTAGGTAATTAGTCAGTGGGGGAAACTGATCTGATGATGTGAAAGGAGGAGGAATCTGCTGGTCATACACCTGCCCTGTGTGGCGGGCCTGACTGGGTGCAGCAGATGCGGGGGGAAGACGGGAGGGACCATGGGGTCTGGAAGGATAACGTGAAGAGAATCGGGTTTGTTGGGGACCTGTTCTGTTGTCACTATGGCGATTAGTTGGCGCTACATGTGTTGGTTTTCTCCACAGAGTTTTGATATTGCCTGCCAATCTTGCAGTGCCCTTGGCATTAGGATGTTTTATGTCAATGTACAGTCCTGTGTCAGAAGTAAATGTGACAAAGTTATCAATGTATGTCAGACTGTTTTTATCACATGCAGACTGTAAATTTTGATTTGATGGTATAATTGAGTTATCAAAGTGGTGTTTTCCTCTTGCAGGCAGAATGGAACTGAATGCCACTCGTGCCTGAGGGAAAGTTTTAAGGCAGACGGTTATGAGTTCATTCCAAGTATCATGGGATACTGGGCCAGATGGACAGGAGTTAATGCCTACGTGGATTATGACATCCTTAATGGTAGATGAGACTGGCACCGAGAGGAGCCAGTTTTGTAGGTCTTCTAAGGTCATCCCTGGCACACACAGTTTGAACATGACTTCTCCAAACGGAGCAAGTCTTTTAGGGTTGATATAACGTAAAACAGAGTCTCCGATGAGCAACATTGTTGCTCTTTCAGGAATTGACATTTGGTTTAAGGTTTCTTGTGGGGTTGGTTTGGAGATGGAGAAACTGACGGAACTGAAAGATTTCTTTCGAATGGCTTGATTCATAGATTTATTTTCTGACAAGCGGTCTATTTTGGGAATTTGAGTGCTATCTGTTCCTGACAAAATAGCAAAGCCATTAGAAGTTGAAACAGAATAAAGCGTCACGTCACTGTTTTGGATTTTGCTGGATTCTGGTGAGTTAATAGAAACTGGATTCAAATTTGAAGCTGTATCCTCATTGTTAGATTGGTCAGTGGGTGACAGTGGTTTATTTCTGTCGTGCTGGGTACAATCTTCAGAGGTACTGGGGTCCGCATTATTTTCATATGTCAAATAATCAGCTGTTTGTGTGCTGATATCAACATTTTGGGATATGGTTGTTATTATCACCACAAGTGCTGGCCGCAACAGGTGGAGTAGGGGGAAAATAACCACATTGTCCGGTCCCTGTTCATTAGACCGCAGTAAATCAGAATGTGGGGGTGAAGAACCAGAATCTGTTCGAACAGTCACGTTGGAAACTGTCTCAGGACTCCAGTCTGTCTCAGGGGGTATTAACATTGGGGACGTTGAGAGAGAGGTGATAAAAGTTATTGGAATGTTTATAAGTGATTTAGTCAGTTTTTCAACATCTTTTCCATGCATAAAGTAGTAAATAATTCTTTTTAACACCTCACATTCTTCAGTGTCCCAGTCTGGACAATTGACTCCTTGACACAGCAAGGTTCCTCCAGATTGTTGCGTAAAAAACAGAGTTATAGTTACACATTTTGTGTCTTTGTAACAGATGCGGAGAACAGATTTGGCGACTCTTGATGAATGTGATATTTTTCTAAGAATAGATGAAGGAGACAAAATAAAACCATCATAATCATAGTCATCAAACTGGAAAGATATTTCTTCTTCCTTAATGGCTGAGTATCGAAAGCAAAGACAGTTACGCCACAATGCCAGTTCTTCGATATCACACACAAAACGTTTTTGAATATTATCAAGAGTTGGCTTCAGTTTTTTGCCTGTGGTTTTCTCATCATCAGACATGTCTTCAGCCATAAAAGAAACAGTTAAAACAGAATTACACAACACACACTACTCACATGACAGTTTGTCACAGTGCCGGTCCTTGTTTATCCAGTACAGCATTGTAATTCACATTTCAAGTAGCGATGTCATATAACACACAACAACACGAAACGTTCCTTCACGATCAGCTTCTTTTTTTTTCTTTTTTTTTTCTCTTTTTTTAAGCACAGCCTGTCATGGAGGGTGAACACTGCACGGACTTTACAACACATCAACGGCCACCGTCAACTTCAGTACACATGCTCTCTTACGCTGACCAAAGTCGTCGTTGTCGCCGTGTTCAGAAGCCTTATCACACGTGCAGCTCGCCTCTCTTTACCCTAGTTAGTTCAGAACCGTGCTCAACTTTCGATCCTTCTTAATGATGTAGTAAATGTTTTTTGCAATTAATGCAAGATTCACTTCCAATCGAAGAAAACTACTTAAGCCATCGGACTTACTGGTCATTGACACAACTTCTTGCAATTATTCACAGTCTCACAACGTCTGTAAGCACAATAATTTTCACATTTTTAGAGAGCTGAAAATGCGACCACCTCACAACAACAACCGCTACAGAGGCCTATATACACAGAGAGAGTGACATTAATAGAAAACTAATAGAATTTATTCTTATTCATTCACACATTCACACTAACTATGTTAAAGGCACGACACACATCATATCACCACACAGTTGACAATATAAACGTTCCAGTCCACATAGGCAGCACAATCCTTGGCGCCTCTCTCTCGGGGTCTCTGGGCAGCTAACCACGGGGCGCCCTAGTTCCGTTACTGCTGGTGGTCCTTGGTCCAGTGGTCCTTGGTCCAGCGCCACACCACAACCACGCGGCGCCCTAGTTCCGTTACTGCTGGTGGTCCTTGGTCCAGCGCCACGCCACAACCACACGGCGCCCTAGTTCCGTTACTGCTGGTGGTCCTTGGTCCAGCGCCACGCCACAACCACAGGGCGCCCTAGTTCCGTTACTGCTGCTGGTCCTTGGTCCAGCGCCACACCACAACCAGGGGGCGCCCTAGTTCCGTTACTGCTGGTGGTCCTTGGTCCAGTGGTCCTTGGTCCAGCGCCACACCAGAAGCTGCACACATGGGTACAAAGCGGGTTACCCGCGGCTTACACATACAGCAAACAAAACGGGTTACCCGCGGCTTACACATACAGCAAACAAAACGGGTTACCCGCGGCTTACAACAAACAAAACGGGTTACCCGCGGCTTACACATACAGCAAACAAAGCGGGTTACCCGCGGCTTACAACAAACAAAACGGGTTACCCGCGGCTTACACACACAACAAACGCCGCACCCAAAGTTAATTATCCGTTTTAATCTAATATGTTAACTGCATGTGTACTCATTCGTATAACGTCAGGTTTCATTGTCGTCATTAGTACTGAGTGTGTGACCTTTTACAATGCATGTTTCGAAAAGGCATCGAGACAAAACTGAAAGTATAAATAAACAATTGTGCCTTGTACTTAAAACAGGCCTGCACACATTGATGTGATCGCATCCATCACAATAGTCCAAAGTCTGTTCGCCACATGGAGTTATTTGCTAGAGATATTTATACTTACGTAATCCTGTTTTAATGCAGTTGATACATTTAATGTGTGTGGGCGCGCGTGCGCGCGTGTACTACGTGTGCTCTGTGTATGTGTGTGTGTGTGTGTGTGTGTGTGTGCGTGCGTGCGTGCGAGTGTGTGCGCGCGCATGTGTACGTGTGTTTTCTAAAATGTGTGTTTTATGGAATGCATTTCTTTTTAATCTAAGCATTATTTACTTGTTATTTTTTTTATTGTTTGGTGGATCATGCTTTTTTATTTGTTCAGTGAACGCATTGGATTGAGCAGTTTTAATGTTTTAATATTATGTTTATATCTGGCTCGATGCTGTAAGGCGCTTTGATCAGCATTAGTACTGGTATATCGCTTCATAGAAAAGTTATGAATTATTGTTATTTATTATTATTATTATTATTATTATTATTATTATTATTATTCTTAAAGCAGAGCGCATTAATACAGAACTGTTAAGAAGACAGACCACTGAGCAACACTAAAGAGACCAATGAAAAAGATGAAAGCCAAAAACAAACAACACATAAGAGTCCAATGAAAACGAATAACACTAAACAGCAAACATCACAAAACCAATGAAAAAGAATAACACTAAACAGCAAACATCACAAAACCAATGAAAAAGAATAACACTAAACAGCAAACATCACAAAAACCATTGAAAAATAATAACACAAAACAGCAAACATCACAAAACCAATGAAAAATAATAACACTAAACAGCAAACATCACAAAAACCATTGAAAAATAATAACATTAAACAGCAAACATCACAAAACCATTGAAAAATAATAACACTAAACAGCTAAGATCAAGAGCTCTTTCTCTTTATCTCCCCTCTCGCATTCCCTCTCTCTCTTCCTCACCCCCCCCCCCCACCTCCCCCAGTCCCCGCACCCCTCACCCACACATGAACGAAATTGTTGTGTTGCATATATCTTCAAGGGCGGGAAAAGAGAGGGATCGTTGAAGTGAGACCCTGGGAAGTTCAACATGCAGACGTGGATAAGAGAGAGAGAGAGAGAGAGAGAGAGAGAGAGAGGCGTTAAATGGGATGTGTAAAGATGAAAAACGACAAAGCACATGACATAAAAGTTTTCCACATAGAAGCCCGCCATTGAAAAGCCATCATTCACATCAGCGCTGACAAGCTTTCATTGGAAGTGAACAAAGTAAGTGTGATGTTCACCAGACCACAGTGCATGTGAACATTGGTCTGGAGAAAGCTCTTCACCACACGCTGCCCTCAGGAAAAGCACTGAACAACGCACGGGAATTGACCACAACGTCACACTGGGGATATTCCACCAAAACGTCACACTGGGAATATTCCACCAAAACGTCACACTGGGGATATTCCACCAAAACGTCACACTGGGAATATTCCACCAAAACGTCACACTGGGAATATTCCACACTGGGAATATTCCACCAAAACGTCACACTGGGAATATTCCACCACAACGTCACACTGGGGATATTCCACCAAAACGTCACACTGGGAATATTCCACCAAAACGTCACACTGGGAATATTCCACACTGGGAATAGTCCACCAAAACGTCACACTGGGGATATTCCACCACACTTTTTCCAAGCAGAACTACGATTCGCTGACATTAATATTCCCTCTGTGCCGACAGCTCCTCGTCTCTCCTTGTTGGACCCTGAGTCACCATTTAACCAAAGATATTTGTGCCTCTCTTTCTCGGTTTTCAATCATCCTTTTACCGCATTGGGGATTTTCCGCTGCCGTATTTTACCATGAAATACAGCCCGCTGACATAACCATTACCTTAGTGGTCACAGAGAGAACGACCAGATTAATACACTTCAAAGGCGAGGTCAAGATAGGATTGTTCCTTCGATATGCAGCAAAGCGCGTTTTTCAACGACGGTAGTGTTCATGAAAATCAGTTACATAGCTCCAGTCAGCTGAAGACGCTAGCCTTACAAAAGGTGATGTCAGCCAGTGGCCATGAGGCCTCGTGGCCTTGTGTTATGTGGCCTTGTTGTTATGTGGCCATGTGGCCCTGTTGTTATGTGGCCATGTGGCCTTGTTATGTGGCCATGAGGCCTAGTGGGCTTGTTGTTATGTGGCTTTAATAATAATAATAATAATGGTATTTATATAGCGCTGAATCTTGTGCATAGACAAATCAAAGTCATTCACCAGTCATGCACCAGTCATTCACACGCATGCATAACTCTAAAGCTGGAGAAACTGAAAACGAGGAGGAGGCAGAGAAGGGAGGCTATTTTGGGAAGAGGTGGGTTTTCATGATCTCCATGAAGATCAGCATGGCATGGCCAAGTGAAGTGTGGAGGCGAACTTTCAGAGCCGTTCCCCATTGGAAACGGTGTCAAGCAAGGCTGCGTCCTGGCCCCCACACTCTTCGCAATCTTCTTTGGCCTGATGCTGAGGGAAGCCAAGGAAGATCTGTTTGAAGGCATCTACATCAGATTCAGACTGATGGCAGCATCTTCAACCTCCGTCGTCTCCTTGCGCGTACCAAGACCACTGAGGAACTGATCCTGGAGCTGCTGTTTGCAGATGACTGTGCTCTCCTCGGTCATACTGAGGAAGCTCTGCAGTTAGTCATCAATCACTTTGCTGATGCAGCCCGGGCTTTTGGCCTCACCATTAGTCTGAAGAAGACCGAAGTCATGTAACAGGCACCCCTTCATGGCACCTACACACCACCCAAGATCTACATTGACGGGCACCAACTGAATACTGTGGAACATTTCACTTACCTTGGAAGCATCATCTCCAACGATGCCACAATCTCCAAGGATGTGGACCATCGTCTGTCCAAATCCAGCAGCTCATTTGGTCGTCTCCAGAAACGTGTTTGGCAAAACCACTCCCTAAGACTCTTGACCAAAATCCAGGTCTACAGGGCAGTCATCATCAGTACCCTGCTGTATGGATCTGAAGCTTGGGTCCTCTACAGGAGACACATCAAGCTGCTGGAGCGTTTCCACCAGAGATGCCTACGCTTCATCATGGGCATCAACTGGCAGGACTATACCACCAACATCGAAGTCCTGGAGAAAGCTGATCTCCCAAGCATCAAGTCAATGCTGATGCTTCAACAGCTGCGCTGGGCAGGTCATGTAGCGCGTATGAACAACTCCAGAATGCCAAAGGCCGTCTTCTACGGCGAACTGCGTGAAGGTAAACGCAGCGTTGGAGCTCCACGCAGACGCTACAAGGACCAACTGAAGCAGCAGATGTCACGTAGCGAAATTGACCACCACAGCTGGGAGACACTGGCAGCAAACAGATCTGCCTGGAAAACTTACACCAGGAAAGCTGTCAGGAATTTTGAAAAGGTCAGGGCACAGACAGCCAGGGAAAAACGCGAGTGGAGAAAGGAGGCATCATCTCAAGTTTACCCCTCCAGCGACCAGCCAACCTTCACGTGCGCCAGCTGTTTCCGACAATGCAAATCCAAGATTGGCCCCTGCTGGCCTTGCTGGACTGCCTTCTGGACTCTTTTTATCATCCTCTTCCTTCTTGATCTCCTGGATGATCATGTCTCTTTTTGCTTTCTCCCTTGCCTTGGACCACCATTCCATCTTCGTTGATCCCAGGCCCTGTCTGTTGGTTTGGGTGTGTCCTGTTATTTCTTTTGTCTTAAGACTTTCTTGCACTGCACTGACTGCCTCCCTGACTTTCCATTTTCTGACAGTCTTCAGCTTGGGTTGGTTGGATCTCACAATACAGTCTCGTGCGTCTTCGAGCATGCTGAGAAGTCTTGCCTTCCCTACCTTGTATTCTTTGACAAGAGATTTTAGAGGTAGCCTGAGCTTTGCTTGGTGGTAGTAGAGTGCCACGTCAGTGAGACCAGGCGGAACACCAAGCCATTTGTGCGTGTACTTGTTGATCTTTGCCTCAATCGACTTGACTGTGCTACAGCTGATATCATATATCAGGAGAGGCCACAGGAGCTTTGGTATCAGCATAGACTGTAGGCAACACACTTTGTATTTGGCAGGAAGGCCACGCTGGTCTACGATATGAAGGCCTTCTTATGCTGTCTGCTTGGTTTCCTTTCCTCGTTTTGTATCTTTCAGGGACTTATTACACCATCTTCCAAGGCTCTTGACTGGTTCATCTGTCACTGTTGGAATGGCTTGTTTGGCTACAGTGAATGTGACCGTTTCAGCTACCTTTCCTACGCAGTGAGAGGCTCCGTGATTTCTTTGGTTTGAATTTCATCCTGGTTGAGGTAGCTAGCTCATCCAACCACTTCAATATTTCACGGGTGTCATCCTCATTTGTTGAAAGGACTGTTGTGTGATTCATGAAGGCTTTCAAAGGAGGTATTTGGTATCCGTTACCGAGGTCGGCTCGATCCGTTCCCTTCATTAGTGCCTTCAAGATCACTTTGATTGCTAGCACGAACAGGATTGGAGAAATTGCACAACCAAATGCTGTGCCCACTTCCAGATTGGTCCAATCTGTCATGTATTCCTTGGTGGTGAACCACCTTGAGAATCCATGGAAGTACTTCTTCAGCATTTCCCTGATGTTTGTTGGCACATGGTGCATCTCGAGAGCCAGTTGGATTATCTCATGAGGAACTGACCCGTACGCATTTGCCAGTTCCAGCCATACCACGTCAAGGTTCTTTTTCTCTGCCTTTGCTCTTTGGATTGCATCCCAAATCATTGTGGCATGTTCTACAAACCAGCAACTCCTGGGATGCCGCCTTTCTGGACTGACACATCCAGGTACTCCTTTTCTATGAGGTATTTAGTCAGTCTTGCAACTATGACAGAGAAGATGATTTTTCCTTCGACATTCAGGAGAGATATTAGTCTGAACTGGTTGATGGTACTTGAATTCTGCTCTTTTGGGTGTACACGCAATCAGCTATCAACCACTGGTCTTTGATCTTCAGGTTCCTCCTTGCTGATTTTATCACACTGTGGAGCCACTCAAGGATTTTAGGACATTTCTTGTACAGCCGGTCCGGTATTCCGTTTGGCCCTGGTGATGATTTGGTCCTGCCTTTCTTGACCACTTTCTGTACTTCCTCAAGGGATGGTGGTTTATCACTGAACTTCTTCTCTGGTTTCCCGGGATGAACCAAACCCTTGAGATATAGTGATTTCTTGCTTTGCGGATCGGAATTCGTTTTACTAAGGTGCTGTTCAAGTGTTTCAAGTGTCTCTTCTAACAGACTCAATGAACCTCATACAGAAAATTGAAAACGGAATGGGAAGCCCAGAGTGGCATAAGGCAATGTGCAACTTTCAGATAAAAAAACTCACATGGTCATACTGCCCGGGACATGCAGGTGTTAAGGGAAATGAGCGACCTGACAGACTTGCTGGTAACGCAACACCAACGAGCGGCCTACATCTAGGAAAATCGGAAATCCTCAGAAAAGTCAAAGAATATAAAAAAGAACAGGTACAAGGCCATCACACCATCGATCGCCTCAAAGAAATAAAAGCAGAGAGAGGGAGTGGCCGTAAGTCTAACATGAAAGGTAGAGCACGATACTTTGCAAATCAAACAAATATCGGCATCATTTCCAAACCAACATTGCGAAAATTTCTTCAAAACGGAACAGAGTCTCTGTGGGCTTTTCCAAATACAATAGACTGAGCACCACACTAGACGCCACGTTCTTGGCATCAGAAATCTTTTCCCATCCCTCTTGCGGCCAATCAGTGGCAGCCTCTGTGCGTGTGTATGTGTGTGTTTGTGTGCATGTGTGGGTCTGTATTTTTGAGTGCGTTGTGCATGCGCGAGAGTGTAAGTGTACACAAGTGTCAGTAGAGTTCTGTGCACGTGTGTGTGTGTGTGTGTATGTGTGTATGTGTGTGTGTGTGTGTGTGTGTGTGTGTGTGAGGGGAAGGTGGGGGTGCGGGTGGAGGTGGGGTAGAGGATGAGGTATGTGAGTGTATGCATGCCTACACTGTGGGAGCAACAGGATATTGGAACGTATATATATATATATATATATATATATATATATATATATATATATATATATATATATATATACATACACATATATATATATATATATCTTTGTATATATGTATATATGTGTGTGGAGATATGGGCATATGTGTGTGTGCTTGTACAAGTAAGTGTTCATATGTGTGTGTGTGTGTGTGTGTGTGTGTGTGTGTGTGCCGTGGAAGCTGCGATACGTAGACTAGAAATGAGTGTGTGGAGGAGGGGGGTAGAGGAGGTGCAGGGTAATGTGTGTGGTGTGTGTGTGTGTGTTGGAGCTCATGTACGTTTATATGTATTTAACTGTGCTTTCATATCTGTGAAACTGCATGTTCGGTGCATATCTGTTGTGCATGCGTGGGTGTATATGTGAATGTGTGTTTTCATGTTTTACATCTATTTGCTTATTTATCATCATTGTTATCTTATCTATTTATTTATTTATTATTGTTATTTTTAAAAATTAAATTATTATTATTATTATTACTACTACCTTTTTTTCTTTCTTTTTTTAACATTATAGTTATTATTTATTTATTTATTTGTGTAAGCTTATCTATTATTTATTCACCTTTTTTTTCTTTTTTTTTCCTCAAGGCCTGACTAATCGCGTTGGGTTACGCTGCTGGTCAGGCATCTGCTTGTAGCGTATATGGATTTGTCCGAACGCAGTGACGCCTCCTTGAGCTACTGAAACTGAAGCCAGTCAGCCTCACAGCACGTCAAACACCATGTCCAGTCAGCCTCACAGCACGTCAAACACCATGTCCATTCCCCGCATCACAGCACGTCAAACACCATGTCCAGTCAGCCTCGCAGCACGTCAAACACCATGTCCAGTCAGCCTCACAGCACGTCAAACACCATGTCCAGTCAGCCTCACAGCACGTCAAACACCATGTCCAGTCAGCCTCACAGCACGTCAAACACCATGTCCATTCCCCGCATCACAGCACGTCAAACACCATGTCCAGTCAGCCTCACAGCACGTCAAACACCATGTCCAGTCAGCCTCACAGCACGTCAAACACCATGTCCATTCCCCGCATCACAGCACGTCAAACACCATGTCCATTCCGCCTCGCAGCACGTCAAACACCATGTCCAGTCAGCCTCACAGCACGTCAAACACCATGTCCATTCCCCGCATCACAGCACGTCAAACACCATGTCCAGTCAGCCTCACAGCACGTCAAACACCATGTCCATTCCCCGCATCACAGCACGTCAAACACCATGTCCAGTCAGCCTCACAGCACGTCAAACACCATGTCCAGTCAGCCTCACAGCACGTCAAACACCATGTCCAGTCAGCCTCACAGCACGTCAAACACCATGTCCATTCCCCGCATCACAGCACGTCAAACACCATGTCCAGTCAGCCTCGCAGCACGTCAAACACCGTGTCCAGTCAGCCTCACAGCACGTCAAACACCATGTCCATTCCCCGCATCACAGCACGTCAAACACCATGTCCAGTCAGCCTCGCAGCACGTCAAACACCATGTCCAGTCAGCCTCACAGCACGTCAAACACCATGTCCAGTCAGCCTCACAGCACGTCAAACACCATGTCCATTCCCCGCATCACAGCACGTCAAACACCATGTCCAGTCAGCCTCGCAGCACGTCAAACACCATGTCCAGTCAGCCTCACAGCACGTCAAACACCATGTCCAGTCAGCCTCACAGCACGTCAAACACCATGTCCAGTCAGCCTCACAGCACGTCAAACACCATGTCCAGTCAGCCTCACAGCACGTCAAACACCATGTCCATTCCCCGCATCACAGCACGTCAAACACCATGTCCAGTCAGCCTCGCAGCACGTCAAACACCATGTCCAGTCAGCCTCACAGCACGTCAAACACCATGTCCATTCCCCGCATCACAGCACGTCAAACACCATGTCCATTCCGCCTCGCAGCACGTCAAACACCATGTCCATTCCCCGCATCACAGCACGTCAAACACCATGTCCAGTCAGCCTCGCAGCACGTCAAACACCATGTCCAGTCAGCCTCACAGCACGTCAAACACCATGTCCAGTCAGCCTCACAGCACGTCAAACACCATGTCCAGTAAGCCTCACAGCACGTCAAACACCATGTCCATTCCCCGCATCACAGCACGTCAAACACCATGTCCAGTCAGCCTCGCAGCACGTCAAACACCATGTCCAGTCAGCCTCACAGCACGTCAAACACCATGTCCATTCCCCGCATCACAGCACGTCAAACACCATGTCCAGTCAGCCTCGCAGCACGTCAAACACCATGTCCAGTCAGCCTCACAGCACGTCAAACACCATGTCCAGTCAGCCTCACAGCACGTCAAACACCATGTCCAGTCAGCCTCACAGCACGTCAAACACCATGTCCATTCCCCGCATCACAGCACGTCAAACACTATGTCCAGTCAGCCTCACAGCACGTCAAACACCATGTCCAGTCAGCCTCACAGCACGTCAAACACCATGTCCATTCCCCGCATCACAGCACGTCAAACACCATGTCCATTCCCCGCATCACAGCACGTCAAACACCATGTCCATTCAGCCTCACAGCACGTCAAACACCATGTCCAGTCAGCCTCACAGCACGTCAAACACCATGTCCAGTCAGCCTCACAGCACGTCAAACACCTTGTCCAGTCCCAGCCTCAGATGCCATTTAAAAAAGCCTCACCAGAATGCTTGAATAAATACAAAGAAAAACAAACGAATACACACAACCACTTTTTGTAAGGCAACAGTGTGATGATCTTCAAAAAGTTGAAATACATAGTAACGTAAAAGTCTGCACAGGTATACAGAAAGGTATGCAGGATTGTCAGACAACACTCCACAATTGGATATGGAGATAAATGTATACACGGAAACAAATTGGAGAGAACGAGGATCGTGCCGTGGCAGTCATACCATATCACCCACACAACCTGCCAGTCTGCACAATCCTGCGTGAAAATTTCAATCTCCTACAACAGGATCCAGACCTCAGACAAGTCTTTCCCAAGCCACCGCTAATTGCCTTTCAGAGAGACAAAAACCTACGTGACATGCTCGTGAAGTCCAAACTCAGACCCCTTACCAGCCATTCAACCTCACCAGGGTGCAGACCCTGTGGGGATCTAAAGTGCAAGACCTGTCCCTTTATAGACACCTCAAGTTCAGTCGTTGGACCCTCTGGCACTTGCACTTTCACTGTGAAATGTCATCTCAACTGCCAGTCCACTGACATTGTATACATTTTGTCCTGCACCCTCTGCTCCAAACTGTATGTGGGGGAGACCTACCGTTCATTGGGCGAGCGCTTCTCCGAACACCTGAGGTCGATGAAGCTAGGCTACAACAATCCTATCGGCCAGCATTTTACTGGCCCACACCACAGCTTCACTCATGCAAGAATCTCAGCTGTGTGGCAGAACCCCAGTGACAGCACGTACAGAAAGTACATGGAGAGCCGCGTCATTGACCGCTAGGGGACTGCACAGCCGAGTGGATTGAACGTCAGAGTCACTGACGTCTAGCGCCTGGGCCCTTCTGCCTTGATCTCTCTGTCCTTATTCTTTCTTTACATCCTATCCCTCTTTTTAGAAGCAATATATATGTGTATGCAATTTTGTGTGTGTGTGTGGGGGGGGTGTGTGTGTGTGTGTGTGTGTGTGAGTGAGTACGTATGGCACTGAATGGTGATCAGCAAGTGCTTAGTGTGCATGGCCCATCAAAACAAAGTAGTGAGATGTCATCACCCTTTCCTCACATAGGCGTTCCTATTCACACTGTCCTCTTCTCATCACTTGACAACGGGCCTATGATCCGAAACGTCGTGTCAAAACAAAGAGGATTCAACTACCACCCAAAAGGTTGTTTTTTTTTATAAACTTTAGTTTTTTGTCTTTGAAGAATCCTGCAGTCATTTTTGTCTTCTTCCCTGTATACACGGATTACGCGCGCGCGCGCACACACACACACACATGCACGATGGCACACACACACACACACACACACACACACACGATCACACACACACAACCCACCATCACCACCCTTTCCTCCACCACCATTCCCCTCCACCCCTACCTCTCGGCAACTACCCACCTCTTCACCCCATTTTCGTTTTCCTTCCCTTTTTTTCAGACCGGAAAATCCAGTTCAAAATAGAGACACGTGACCGAGAAAGACGCTTCAGACAATGCTGTACTATTGTCTTTGGTCTGTATACAGTCCTTTTGTCCCGCGCGTGACAGAGAGAGGGGGTGGGGTGGTGATGGTTTGAATCAGAGTGTAACATTGAAAGAAAGAGGGGGGTGGGGGTGGAGGGTGCAAATCAGAGTGTGACAGAGAGAGAGAGAGAGAGAGAGAGGGTGCGTGAGTGTGTGTGCGTGTGTATGTGTGTGTGCGTGTGTGTGTGTGTGTGTGTGAGAGAGAGAGAGAGAGAGAGAGAGAGAGAAATTTATTTTACGAGGGTAAAGGAGTAAGCACAAAATACTTGTTTACATGTGGCCCTCTGGGCAAGAGAGAGAGAGAGAGAGAGAGAGAGAGACTGGGACACAAGGGAAGGGGTGGGGGAGGAGTCTGTGCGTTCCCGATCAAGTGAAGCTGTGGTGGGCCTGTCGCCATCTCGTTCGTTCATTCGTTGATTGCACAGCGGAGCTTGAGGGGTCAAGGTTTATTCCGTGCTGGCGGCAGTGGGAGAGAGAGCGGCAGAGAGAGGGGCGGGAGGGTCTGTGGCTGAGTTCTGTCCAATCCACGATCCACCAGCTTCCCACCAGTCCTGGAGCTTGGCGCACATTCACATTCAGGGTGCTCGCATCTTGACTGCTGACTCAAAGGATTTGCGCGGGGAAAAGGGTGAGTTGTGTTTTGTTCAAACTGTGTGTGTGTGTGTGTGTGTGTGTGTGTGTGTGTGTGTGTGTGTGTGTGTGTGTGTGTTGATGTTTGTTTTCGGGTGTTGATTTTGATGTTTTTGGTGACTTAAGCTGACTAAAAGGACACGCTACATTACTTCAGTTGACGTGTTAGCGTGTATTTTGTGTGTCTGGAGAGAGAAAGGGGAAGGGAGAGAGAGGCACACCACAGTACAGCATGTATTTTGTGTGTCGGGAGCCGAAAGAGAGAGAGGGGGAGAAAGAAAGAGAGAGAGAGAGAGAGGGGGAGAAAGAAAGAGAGAGAGAGAGAGAGAGAGAGAGAGAGAGAGAGATGCACAGCACAGTACAGCGAGTGTGTTGCACGAACCCTCCGATACGTGGCAAGAAATGGCGGGTAGCTATTGTGCTCATACCGTATTGAGACTTCACGCCCAACAGCTTGAGCTGGTTCAGCATCAATAACATCACCCATACCGAGAGAAGCAAGCTCTGTTCTTTTTTTGTTCTTTTTTTCTCTTTTGCTGTTTTTTTTTGTTTTGTTTTTTTTAACGTTTTCATTCAAGAGTTTACAAATATAGTCGTAATGACAACAAAAAGGCAGACAAGAAAAAAGCGCCCCCCCCCGCAAAAGAAAAAAAAACAAAAACAAAAAAACAACAACAACAAAACAACAACAAAAAACAAACAATAAGCAAACCACCTACAACAAATAAACAACAACAAACAAGCACACAAAAAACAAACCACCTACAACAAATAAAAAAACAACAAACCACCTACAACAAATAAACACAAACATTCAGAGGAACATGATATGGAACACTTTGATATAACTTGCCACAGAGTTACATAACATTTATAATATCTATCTATATACGTCCACACACACACACACACACACACACACACACACACATTTTTTTCTCTTTAAACGCACCCAAGCATGCATAACCAAAGCACACACACACACACACACACGCACACACACACAAGAAGAAGAAGAAAAAACACCACCAACCAAACATTAATTTCCAGAATTTGGACAAGGTGAATCTTCATTAGTGTGGATGGTCGTAAGTTACAATATGATACAAATTAATATGATATATGTTTTCTTTATTGTATGGCCTCTTTATATTTTGACTGGTTTTTCCTAGCTTTCGAATCCAACTAAGTTTTAATCCGTTTATAAATGTTAAGTCAGACATACCTAGACCTCCTTTCTGAATACTTTGAATAATAGCTTTACAACGTATACCATCTTCCTTTGGATTCCAAATAAATCTGCAACATAGTTTCTGCCAGTTATGGGTGAAAGTATCAGGTGGATGTGACAAAAGTAACCATAGCTGGATAATCTTAGACTGGATCAAAGATTTTAGTACAGCTATTTTTCCAATCGGTGTAATCAGTCTCTTAATCCAAACTCTATATAACATTACAATATCAAAAGTTTATCATTATGATTAAGATCTCCAACATTATTCAAATTGGCTGTCAACCAGACTCCAGGAATTTTAAATTTCTGTGAATTACATTCCATTTTGAAGTGAGTCAAACATTTAACTGCTGATGGTGATGTACTTCCCAGCCATTCAGCTTTCGTTTTCTCTGTCCTGATTGTTCCCAAAAGAACACATCGTATCTGTGCCAGCTCTGCTGAAAATCGCCCGAGATAATATGCTCAACATAACACGCCATCGTTCAGACGAAAGTGCCTCTTCACAACGGGGTGGGGAAAGAGTACTCCTATAAACCCCTCCCCACTCTGACCATGTCATTCCACCCTGTGTTCACAACGGGGTGGGGAAAGAGTACTCCTATAAACCCCTCCCCACTCTGACCATGTCATTCCACCCTGTGTTCACAACGGGGTGGGGAAAGAGTACTCCCATAAACCCTTCCCACTCTGACCATGTCATTCCACCCTGTGTTCACAACGGGGTGGGGAAAGAGTACTCCTATAAACCACTCCCCACTCTGACCATGTCATTCCACCCTGTGTTCACAACGGGGTGGGGAAAGAGTACTCTTATAAACCACTCCCACTCTGACCATGTCATTCCACCCTGTGTTCACAACGGAGTAGAAAGTGTACCCCTATAAACCCCTTCCCACTCTGACCATGTCATTCCACCCTGTGCTCAGAACGGGGAGTAGAAAGAGTACCCCTATAAACCCCTCCCCACTATGACCATGCCATTCCACCCTGTGTTCAGAACGGGGAGTAGAAAGAGTACCCCTATAAACCCCTCCCCACTATGACCATGTCATTCCACCCTGTGCTCAGAACGGGGAGTAGAAAGAGTACCCCTATAAACCCCTCCCCACTCTGACCATGTCATTCCACCCTGTGCTCAGAACGGGGAGTAGAAAGAGTACCCCTATAAACCCCTCCCCACTATGACCATGCCATTCCACCCTGTGTTCAGAACGGAGTAGAAAGAGTACCCCTATAAACCCCTCCCCACTATGACCATGCCATTCCACCCTGTGTTCAGAACGGAGTAGAAAGTGTACCCCTATAAACCCCTCCCCACTATGACCATGTCATTCCACCCTGTGTTCAGAACGGAGTAGAAAGTGTACCCCTATAAACCCCTTCCCACTCTGACCATGTCATTCCACCCGGGGTGGGGAAAGAGTACCCCTATAAACCCCTCCCCACTCTGACCATGTCATTCCACCCTGTGTTCAGAACGGAGTAGAAAGAGTACTCTTATAAACCCCTCCCCACTCTGACCATGCCATTCCACCCTGTGTTCAGAACGGAGTAGAAAGAGTACTCTTATAAACCCCTCCCCACTCTGACCATGCCATTCCACCCTGTGTTCAGAACGGAGTAGAAAGTGTACCCCTATAAACCCCTCCCCACTATGACCATGTCATTCCACCCTGTGTTCAGAACGGGGTGAGGAAAGAGAAACCCATTTCTTCAGTGATTCAATACAATGATAAATGATCAGCTTCATTCATAACACTACACTTATGTAAAAAGAATGTACACACATTTACAATACATTGCAGTTGGTAAATAATGTAGTTACATTTGGTCTAGTTTGGATGTAATTTTTTTGATGGAATGTTTGTATGTAGTGATGCTATTAAACTGCTTCCCCCTGTTTGTCTCTTCTTGTTTTGAAAATCAGACAGTGTTATCAAGAGCACAATGTGCACTTCCACAAGTGCTATATGAATGTCTTATAAGTATTATATAAGTATCCGTATTCGTCATTGGTGTTTGGCATTCCCCAAGCCTTCACCACGCTGTTTATCCAAGCCTCCACCACGTTGTTTATCCAAGCCTCCACCACGCTGTTTATCCAAGCCTCCACCACGCTGTTTATCCAAGCCTTCACCACGCTGTTTATCCAAGCCTCCACCACGCTGTTTATCCAAGCCTTCACCACGCTGTTTATCCAAGCCTCCACCACGCTGTTTATCCAAGTCTTCACCACACTGTTTATCCATATCCATCATTAGTGTCTAGCATTCCCCAAGCCTCCACCACACTGTTTATCCAAGCCTTCACCACACTGTTTATCCATATCCATCATTAGTGTCTAGCATTCCCCAAGCCTTCACCACGCTGTTTATCCAAGCCTTCACCACGCTGTTTATCCAAGCCTTCACCACGCTGTTTATCCATATCCATCATTAGTGTCTGGCAGTCCCCAAGCCTTCACCACGCTGTTTATCCAAGCCTTCACCACGCTGTTTATCCAAGCCTTCACCACGCTGTTTATCCATATCCATCATTGGTGTCTAGCAGTCCCCAAGCCTTCACCACGCTGTTTATCCAAGCCTCCACCACGCTGTTTATCCAAGCCTTCACCTCGCTGTTTATCCAAGCCTTCACCACGCTGTTTATCCAAGCCTTCACCACGCTGTATCAGTATCCACGTCAA
>NC_134898.1:277500-387500 GCF_041734735.1 Babylonia areolata
CATTTCTCTTGCAGCTGCCTTGCAGCAAACACCATGTCGGTGGTTCCGCGCTCTTTCCGGAATCCACATTGGCTCTCAGGCAAATGACCTTGGTCAAGGTGTGCTGTGAGGCGGTTTAGTAGGATCCTGGCAAGTATCTTGCCTGCGATGGAGAGCAAGGAAATGCCCCGATGGTTATCACAGGCTTGCCGGTTCCCCTTTTGCTTGTATAAGTGAATGATAGATGCATCTTTGAAATCCTGGGGGATCGTCTCTTCTTTCCACATGAGTGAGTACAGCTGATGGAGCTTCTCAGTCAGCACAGTGCCTCCATCCTTGTAGACCTCTGCTGGTATGGAGTCTGAGCCAGGTGCTTTGCCACTGGATAGCAGACGGATTGCTTTCTGGGTCTCAAGAAGTGTTGGCGGATCGTCCAGTGCTTCGTTGATGGGGACTTGTGGGAGACGGTCTATGGCTTCATCATTTATGGAGGAAGAGCGATTTAAGACACTGTTGAAGTGCTCAGCCCAACTTTTGGAGAATTTTCTCCTTCTCGGTGATCAAGGTATTCCCATCTGCACTGAGGAGGGGGGATGATCCTGAGGATGTGGGGCCGTAGACTTCTTTTAAGGCATCATAGAACCTCTTCATATCGTGCCTGTCAGCATATCGCTGGATCTCATCAGCTTTGTCACTCAGCCACTTATCCTGCATCTGACGTAACGTTTGCTGAACAGTCGTGTGGATGGCATTGTACGCATCCTTTTTTGATGTGGACTCTGGGTTGCTCAGGTAGGCTTGATGCAGACGGCGTTTCTCATCCAGAAGCTGCTTGATTTCATCACAGTTTTCATCAAACCAGTCTTTGTACTTTCTGGTCATGGGTCCCAGGGTCTCTGAAGCTGTACTATAGATCAGCTCGCGCAGGGTCCTCCAGTCAGACTCCACATTCTGGTTGTCCAGAGAGGCGGATTCCAGACAATCTTCCAGCAGCTCCACAAAGGACTGTTTGATGGTGATGTTTTTCAGCTTAGCGATGTTGAGCCGTTTTGGAGCCTTCTGGCCTTGGGGGCGTCTCTTGGGCTGGATTCGAATATTAAGCTTCGAGACTACAAGGCGATGGTCTGTCCAACACTCGGCGCCGCACATGGTCTTTGTCACACGTACATCTTGCCTATCCCTTTTCCTGACGATGACGTAATCGATGAGATGCCAATGCTTTGAGCGAGGGTGCATCCATGACGTCCTGTTACGGGTAGGGAGGCAGAAAACTGTGTTGGTTATCAGCAGTTCGTGCTCTGCACAGGTCTGAAGCAAAAGCAATCCATTTGGGTTGCAGTGGCCCACGCCATGCTTTCCAATCACTCCATCCCAGGAGATGTAGTCAGAGCCAACTCTAGCATTGAAGTCCCCAAGAATGATGAGCTTGTCTGCTTTAGGGATAGCAGCAATGACAGAGTGAAGGTCCTCGTAGAACTTCGCCTTCACTTCATCCGGGTTGGTCATGGTTGGGGCGTAGGCACTGACAATGGTGAGGTGCTTCTGGCCAGATGCCAGTGGGAGTTTCATGGTCATAAGCCTATCGTTGACTCCCTTTGGGATTCCAGCTAGCTTGCTGACAAGTGCTGTTTTTACTGCAAAACCAACGCCAGCCTCACGTCGCTCTTCGCTTCCTCGTCCACTCCAGAAGAAGGTGTAACCAGATCCCCGTTCACAGAGCTCGCCTTCGCCTGCAAGCCGAGTCTCACTCAAGGCTGCGATGTCAATGTTGTATCTGGCGAGTTCGGATGCAACTAGTGCCGTTTTCCTTTGGGGTCTGTCCGCGTTATCTCTGTCCAGGAGAATCCGTATGTTCCAAGCACCAATGGTGAGAGGAACGATTCTTGTTTTTTTTTCTTTTCTTTCTCTTTGTTTCGATCGCTGATGTAGGGTCCCCGCCAGCCGCGGTATGCTGGCCAGGGCGATATGGAGCAGGCAATTTTTAGTGCACCTTTTCTAGCCCCTTCCTCATGCCAGGGAGGTGAGCAGTGCATTCCTAAAGAGGGCTGCTCAGACGCTCAGACGGCTGCCGAGCTCCATCGCTGCTCCTGTCGATGAAGAACGACCCTATGGCCTGAGCCGCCTGCGTGCAGGTCTGCGGCTGCGACTGCCAGTGTACCCACACCTGTCGTTTCGTCGCTCGCCTGTCGCCACAGGACTTGGGAGTGATGAAATGATGAAGGATGAAAGGTCAATAAGGATGACTGATGACTTGCGCGATGAGTTTGTTTAAAGTGAAGAGGAGTTGCGCAACATCGACCTCACTCTCTCGTCCGGGTCCACCAATTTCCAGTGGCAAGACTAAGTCGAGATGACTGGAGGATGAGCACGGATGCAGTGGATGACCAAGATATCCTTTCGGTGTCTCATCTTGCTCTCTGCACTCCACAGTGCGTTGCTGTAGCCGCCTTCCTCTCCGTTGAACCGATAAGTTTCTTCCGCAGATTCTGCCGGATCCAGACTTCGCATGCATGGGTAGACACACCCCGGGGACCAACTGCGTGTGGCATGCACACAGCACAATGGAGCTAGATGGCCGTCGGTGGCTCTCCTGAGCAGACGACCTTTTATGGATCTCGTTTTTAATTCCATAAAGGTGTCTAGCCACCCGCCTCACCAGTCCCGGAAGGGAGCGGTGGGAGTGCCGGTTTAGTCGCCGGCAATCCGACCCTGAACAGGTTGTACTGGATTTCAGGTTACCAGTAGCAGATCTAATAACCTGACCTGCTCTGATCCTACAGCAAGGAAGCCATGATGGCTGTAATGCGTCCGACTAGAAATGATCCTACAGACAGGAAGCCATGATGGCTGTAATGCGTCAGACTAGAAATGATCCTACAGAGGAAAGGAAGCCATGATGGCTGTAATGCGTCAGACTAGAAATGATCCTACAGAAAGGAAGCCATGATGGCTGTAATGCGCCAGACTAGAAATGATCCTACAGAAAGGAAGCCATGATGGCTGTAATGCGTCCGACTAGAAATGATCCTACAGACAGGAAGCCATGATGGCTGCAATGCGTCCGACTAGAAATGATCCTACAGAGGAAAGGAAGCCATGATGGCTGTAATGCACCAGACTAGAAATGATCCTACAGCAAGGAAGCCATGATGGCTGTAATGCGCCAGACTAGGAGTGATTCTACAGAAAGGAAGCCATGATGGCTGAAAAGCTGCTTAAAGTTTCAAGGGCTAATCTCAAATGCGCTGGAAATAGGTCTTTCAGAGTTCAGGTTTCCCAAGTGTGGAACTCTCTACCTTCATCTCTTAGAAATGCCTCTGATCTACATTCCTTTAAGTCAGATCTAAAAACTTACCTTTTCCGTAAGCATTTTTGTTCTGGGCGGAACGGTTAAACCAAGGTATGTCTGTTAGCAAGTATCTTTGTACTAGTTTTTTTGTAGTCCTGTTATAATGCATTGCGTATTTTATGTAGTTTTGGTCCTAGATGGAGAAAACAACAAAAACAACAACAAGAAAACCCGTTTCTTAGGGGAGAAAACAACAACAACAACAAGAAAACCTGTTTCTTTTAAGGGAGAAAAGAACAACAACAACAAGAAGAAATCTCGTTTCTTAGGGGAGAAAACAACAACAACAACAACAACAAGAAAACCCGTTTCTTAGGGGAGAAAACAACAACAACAACAACAACAACAAGAAAACCCGTTTCTTAGGGGAGAAAACAACAACAACAACAACAACAAGAAAACCCGTTTCTTAGGGGAGAAAACAACAACAACAAGAAAACCCGTTTCTTAGGGGAGAAAACAACAACAACAACAACACAAGAAAACTCGTTTCTTAGGGGAGAAAACAACAACAACAACAAGAAAACCCGTTTCTTAGGGGAGAAAACAACAAAAACAACAACAAGAAAACTCGTTTCTTAGGGGAGAAAACAACAACAACTACAAGAAAACCCGTTTCTTAGGGGAGAAAACAACAACAACAACAACAACAACAACAACAACAAAACCCGTTTCTTAGGGGAGAAAACAACAACAACAACTACAAGAAAACCCGTTTCTTAGGGGAAAAAACAACAAAAACAACAACAAGAAAACTCGTTTCTTAGGGGAGAAAACAACAACAACAACAACAAGAAAACCCGTTTCTTAGGGGAGAAAACAACAACAACAACAACAACAACAACAACAACAAGAAAACCCATTTCTTAGGGGAGAAAACAACAACAACAACAACAACAACAAGAAAACCCGTTTCTTTTAGGGGAGAAAACAACAACAACAACAACAACAACAAGAAAACCCGTTTCTTTTAGGGGAGAAAACAACAACAACAACAACAACAACAAGAAAACCCGTTTCTTAGGGGAGAAAACAACAAAAACAACAACAACAAGAAAACCCGTTTCTTACTGGAGAAAACAACAACAACAACAAGAAAACCCGTTTCTTGTAGGGGAGAAAACAACAACAACAACAACAACAACAAGAAAACCCGTTTCTTAGGGGAGAAAACAACAACAAGAAAACCTGTTTCTTTTAAGGGAGAAAAGAACAACAACAAGAAGAAATCTCGTTTCTTAGGGGAGAAAACAACAACAAGAACAACAAGAAAACCCGTTTCTTTTAGGGGATAAAACAACAACAACAACAACAAGAAAACCCGTTTCTTAGGGGAGAAAACAACAACAAGAAAACCCGTTTCTTTTAGGGGAGAAAACAACAACAACAACAACAACAACAACAACAAGAAAACCCGTTTCTTAGGGGAGAAAACAACAACAAGAAAACCCGTTTCTTTTAGGGGAGAAAACAACAACAACAACAACAACAACAAGAAAACCCGTTTCTTAGGGGAGAAAACAACAGCAACAACAACAAGAAAACCCGTTTCTTAGGGGAGAAAACAACAACAACAAGAAAACCCGTTTCTTTTAAGGGAGAAAAGAACAGCAACAAGAAGAAATCTCGTTTCTTAGGGGAGAAAACAACAACAACAACAACAACAAGAAAACCCGTTTCTTGTAGGGGAGAAAACAACAACAACAACAAGAAAACTCGTTTCTTAGGGGAGAAAAACTCGTTTCTTAGGGGAGAAAACAACAACAACAACAAGAAAACTCGTTTCTTAGGGGAGAAAACAACAACAACAACAAGAAAACCCGTTTCTTAGGGGAGAAAAACTCGTTTCTTAGGGGAGAAAACAACAAAAACAACAAGAAAACCCGTTTCTTAGGGGAGAAAAACTCGTTTCTTAGGGGAGAAAACAACAACAACAACAACAAAACCCGTTTCTTAGGGGAGAAAACAACAACAACAACAAGAAAACTCGTTTCTCAGGGGAGAAAACAACAACAACAACAAGAAAACTCGTTTCTTAGGGGAGAAAACAACAACAACAACAACAAGAAAACTCGTTTCTCAGGGGAGAAAACAACAACAACAACAACAAGAAAACCCGTTTCTTAGGGGAGAAAACAACAACAACAACAACAAGAAAACTCGTTTCTCAGGGGAGAAAACAACAACAACAACAACAACAAAACCCGTTTCTTAGGGGAGAAAACAACAACAACAAGAAAACCCGTTTCTTAGGGGAGAAAACAACAAAAACAACAACAAAACCCGTTTCTTAGGGGAGAAAACAACAACAACAACAACAACAAGAAAACTCGTTTCTTAGGGGAGAAAACAACAACAACAACAACAACAAGAAAACTCGTTTCTTAGGGGAGAAAACAACAAAAACAACAACAAAACCCGTTTCTTAGGGGAGAAAACAACAACAACAACAACACAAGAAAACTCGTTTCTTAGGGGAGAAAACAACAACAACAACAACAACAACAAGAAAACCCGTTTCTTAGGGGAGAAAACAACAACAACAACAACAACAAGAAAACCCGTTTCTTTTAGGGGAGAAAACAACAACAAGAAGAAAACCCGTTTCTTAGGGGAGAAAACAACAACAACAACAACAAGAAAACCCGTTTCTTAGGGGAGAAAACAACAACAAGAAAATCCGTTTCTTAGGGGAGAAAACAACAAAAACAACAACAACAAGAAAACCCTTTTCTTAGGGGAGAAAACAACAAGAAAACCCTTTTCTTAGGGGAGAAAACACAAACACACCAAACCCCGTTCTTTACAGGAGAGTAAAACTAGAACAGCAACAACAAACACCACCACGAAAACTCGTTCATATTACGCAAATACCCCCCCCCCCCCCCCTTCCTAGTCCCCCCAGACCCACGCCCCCCCTCCTCCCTGACTGCCTTCCTGCTTGGCACAGCCCCATGGGGGAATGGCCGCCCTGGCTGGAAGCTCTGTCAGCGGTTCACGGCGTGTCGTCAGGCCCTGTAAATTGGCCTCCATCACCCTCTCTGACAACAGCAACGTGCTGCACTGCTTCCAAGTGAGCACGGAGGCTTTGATGCTGGTGCAGCCGAGCGAATGAACGGTTCAAAACGGCCAAAAAACAAAACAAACAAACAAACAAACAAAAAATCCTCACACACACACACACACACACACACACACACACATCCAAAAAGTTGTGGCGTTGGCGGCAACACACCTGTGATAGCAATCGGCAGCAAGGCACCAAGTGGCGATGTGAGGAAACTGAATAAAGCTAAGGATGTATGTATGTATGTATGTATGATAGTGTGCGACCATTTTTCTCCTCACTTGAGATGCCAGATCGTGTTCTCAGTGTGTGGGTGTGGGGGGGTGTCTGGGTGTCTGCGTGTGTACTCTTGCCATCCTTTTTCATCTTTATTTTTGATATACTTTTCGTGGGGGAAGGTCTGTCATGTTTACTTTCTTTTGTCGAACAGTGGTATTTTGTGATTAGTTAAATTTGGTCATCAGCACTGCGATCGCCGGGAAAGATTGTGGACGTCACTTGAGAACATGCAGACAGACATCCAGATGATGCCAGTAATATTTGAGGAGCTTCCATTCGTAATAATTATGCGCGGCGCAGTAAGGAGACAAAAGGCTGCACTAACGGTGACTGGACTGCAGATTGAGGATCATAGGTTTAGCGTACAAAGTAACGTTGGGGGCGCCGTGAAAAAGGATGTTGGACCCTGTACTTTGTTGGGCTTTGTACTTCTGGTGTTAAGCAGTTGTTAGGCTTTGTACTTCTGGTGTTAAGCAGTGCCCAGGGATCGAGGTTCCGTTCTGACATGGTGCTGTGTCCTGGGGAGAGTATAGAGAGAGTTACCACTCTTTGCTATTTGTTAATCTTGGGTGAGACATCCAGGTACAGATGGCTATAAAGCGGCGAAGGAGAGGATTGAGCTCCACCTCCCAAACAGAATCAGCATGGATTAAATGCCCCATACAACATGGATTAACTGCCTCACACAGCATGGATTAAATGCCTCACACAGCATGGATTAAATGCCTCACACAGCATGGATTAACTGCCTCACACAGCATGGATTAACTGCCCCACACAGCATGGATTAACTTCCCCACACAGCATGGATTAACTGCCTCACACAGCATGGATTAACTGCCCCACACAGCATGGATTAACTGCCCCACACAGCATGGATTAACTGTCCCACACAGCGTGGATTAACTGCCCCACACAGCATGGATTAACTGCCCCACACACCATGGATTAACTGCCCCACACAGCGTGGATTAACTGCCCCACACAGCATGGATTAACTGCCTCACACACCATGGATTAACTGCCCCACACAGCATGGATTAACTGCCCCACACAGCATGGATTAACTGCCTCACACAGCATGGATTAACTGCCTCACACAGCATGGATTAACTGCCCCACACAGCATGGATTAACTGCCTCACACAGCATGGATTAAATGCCCCACACAGCATGGATTAAATGCCTCTCACAGCATGGATTAACTGCCTCACACAGCATGGATTAACTGTCCCACACAGCATGGATTAACTGCCCCACACAGCATGGATTAACTGCCTCACACAGCATGGATTAACTGTCCCACACACCATGGATTAACTGCCCAACACAGAATGGAATAACTGTCCCACACAGCATGGATTGAATGCCTCACACAGCATGGATTAACTGTCCCACACAGCGTGGATTAAATGCCTCACACAGCGTGGATTAACTGCCCCACACAGCGTGGATTAACTGCCCCACACAGCATAGATTAACCGGCTCTCATAGCATGGATTAACTGCCTTGCACGTCATGGATTAACTGGCTTATATGGTGAGGATGGATTAACTGCCTCACATAGCATAGATTAACTGCCTCACTCAGTGAGCATGGATTGACTGCATAAAATAGCATAGACAAACTGCCTCAGACAGCATGGATTGAAAGCCTCACACAGCATGGGTTAGCAGCATGGGTCAACTTCCACACATAGCATGGGTCAACTTCCACACATAGCATGGGTCAACTTCCACACATAGCATGGGTCAACGTCCACACATAGCATGGGTCAACTTCCACACATAGCATGGGTCAACTTCCACACATAGCATGGGTCAACGTCCTCACATAGCATGGGTCAACGTCCTCGCACAGCATGGATTAACTGCCTCGCACAGCATGGATTAACGTCCTCACACAGCATGGATTAACGTCCTCACGCAGCATGGGTCAACGTCCTCACGCAGCATGGGTCAACGTCCTCACGCAGCATGGGTCAACGTCCTCACGCAGCATGGATTAACGTCAAGCAGATGCCTGACCAGCAGCGTAACCCAACGCGCTTAGTCAGGTCTTGAGAAATATAAAATAAAAAATTTGAAAAGTAATAATAATAAAAAATGAAATAAAATTTTAAAAAAAGAAAAAAAAACCAACACACCAACAAATAAATAAATAAATGAATAAAGAAAGAAAGAAAGAAAAAATAATAGATAAATACATAAAAATACTACTAATTATAATATTTAAAAGGCGCAAAATCTTAAGGCAACTTTAGGAGCGCGCGCGCGCGCGCACACACACACACACACACACACACACACAATGATGATAAATAAGCAAATGAATGTAAAACATGCAGACACACGTTCACACACACACACACACACACACACACACACATAACAGATATGCAACAAACATGCTGTTTCACAGATATGAAAGCACAATCAAATACACATAAATGTACATGAGCACCAACACACACACACACAACACTGCATCCCCCCCCCCCCCCCCCCCCCCCCCCCGCTCATTTCTAGGCTACACATCGCAGCTTCCACGGCACCCCCACCCCCACCCCCATCCCACCCCACACACACACACCCCCCTCCCCGTCTAGGTGTTGCTCAGTCTGTTGTATTTGGAAAAGCCCACAGAGACATAATTTGCAAAGCATCGTGCTCTACTTTTCATGCTAGACTTACGGCCGCTCCCTCTCTCTGCTTTTATTTCTTTGAGGCAATCGATGGTGTGATGGCCTTGTACCTGTTCTTTTTGGTATTCTTTGACTTTTCTGAGGATTTCCGATTTTCCTAGATGTAGGCCGCTCGTTGTTGTTGCGTTACCAGCAAGTCTGTCAGCTCGCTCATTTCCCTTAACACCTGCTTGTCCCTAGCAGTATGACCATCTAAGTTTTTTTTTAATCTGAAAGTTGCGCATTGCCTCATGCCACTCTGGGCTTCCCAGTCTGCTTTCAATTTTCTGTATGAGGTTCATCGGGTCCGTTAGAATCATGGCATGTTGGTTTCCGGGCATATGTATAGATGATAGCTACTGGAGGGCATGTGTCACAGCTTCAACTTCCATCGTTAGGCTGGAGGTTGTGACTTTGTAGGCAGCATTCTCTTCCCCAATTGTTTTTCCATTTTGTTTCACAGTTAATCCCCAACCAGATTGGCCTTTGGTGACTGAGCCATCTGTGTATATGATGATGTCCTCTTCTTTACTGTTTTCTTCTATGAGCTCACACAGCATGGATTAACGTCCTCACACAGCATGGATTGACGTCGTCACACAGCATGGATTAACGTCCTCACACAGCATGGATTAACTTCCTCACACAGCATGGATTAACGTCCTCACACAGCATGGATTAACGTCCTCACACAACACAGATTAACTACCTCAAACAACACAGATTAACTACCTCATAAAGCATAGATTAACTGCCTCACACAGCATGGATTAACTGCGTCACACAGTACACGTCTTGTCTTTACCTCACTGTCAGTACACACGTCTTGTCTTTACCTCACTGTCACAGTACACATGTCTTGTCTTTACCTCACTGTCACAGTACATTTATGTCTTGCCTTTACCTCACTGTCACAGTACATTTATGTCTTGTCTTTACCTCACTGTCACAGTACATTTATGTCTTGTCTTTACCTCACTGTCACAGTACACATGTCTTGTCTTTACCTCACTGTCACAGTACACATGTCTTGTCTTTACCTCACTGTCACAGTACATTTATGTCTTGTCTTTACCTCACTGTCACAGTACACATGTCTTGTCTTTACCTCACTGTCACAGTACATTTATGTCTCGTCTTTACCTTACTGTCACAGTACACATGTCTTGTCTTTACCTCACTGTCACAGTACATTTATGTCTTGTCTTTACCTCACTGTCACAGTACACATGTCTTGTCTTTACCTCGCTGTCACAGTACACATGTCTTGTCTTTACCTCACTGTCACAGTACATTTATGTCTTGTCTTTACCTTACTGTCACAGTACACATGTCTTGTCTTTACCTCACTGTCACAGTACACATGTCTTGTCTTTACCTCACTGTCACAGTACACATGTCTTGTCTTTACCTCACTGTCACAGTACATTTATGTCTTGTCTTTACCTCACTGTCACAGTACATTTATGTCTTGCCTTTACCTCACTGTCACAGTACACATGTCTTGTCTTTACCTCACTGTCACAGTACACATGTCTTGTCTTTACCTCACTGTCACAGTACATTTATGTCTTGTCTTTACCTCACTGTCACAGTACACATGTCTTGTCTTTACCTCACTGTCACAGTACACATGTCTTGTCTTTACCTCACTGTCACAGTACACATGTCTTGTCTTTACCTCACTGTCACAGTACATTTATGTCTTGCCTTTACCTCACTGTCACAGTACATTTATGTCTTGTCTTTACCTCACTGTCACAGTACATTTATGTCTTGTCTTTACCTCACTGTCACAGTACACATGTCTTGTCTTTACCTCACTGTCACAGTACACATGTCTTGTCTTTACCTCACTGTCACAGTACATTTATGTCTTGTCTTTACCTCACTGTCACAGTACACATGTCTTGTCTTTACCTCACTGTCACAGTACATTTATGTCTCGTCTTTACCTTACTGTCACAGTACACATGTCTTGTCTTTACCTCACTGTCACAGTACATTTATGTCTTGTCTTTACCTCACTGTCACAGTACACATGTCTTGTCTTTACCTCGCTGTCACAGTACACATGTCTTGTCTTTACCTCACTGTCACAGTACATTTATGTCTTGTCTTTACCTTACTGTCACAGTACACATGTCTTGTCTTTACCTCACTGTCACAGTACACATGTCTTGTCTTTACCTCACTGTCACAGTACATTTATGTCTTGTCTTTACCTCACTGTCACAGTACATTTATGTCTTGCCTTTACCTCACTGTCACAGTACACATGTCTTGTCTTTACCTCACTGTCACAGTACACATGTCTTGTCTTTACCTCACTGTCACAGTACATTTATGTCTTGTCTTTACCTCACTGTCACAGTACACATGTCTTGTCTTTACCTCACTGTCACAGTACACATGTCTTGTCTTTACCTCACTGTCACAGTACATTTATGTCTTGTCTTTACCTCACTGTCACAGTACACATGTCTTGTCTTTACCTCACTGTCACAGTACATTTATGTCTCGTCTTTACCTTACTGTCACAGTACACATGTCTTGTCTTTACCTCACTGTCACAGTACATTTATGTCTTGTCTTTACCTCACTGTCACAGTACACATGTCTTGTCTTTACCTCGCTGTCACAGTACACATGTCTTGTCTTTACCTCACTGTCACAGTACATTTATGTCTTGTCTTTACCTTACTGTCACAGTACACATGTCTTGTCTTTACCTCACTGTCACAGTACACATGTCTTGTCTTTACCTCACTGTCACAGTACACATGTCTTGTCTTTACCTCACTGTCACAGTACATTTATGTCTTGTCTTTACCTCACTGTCACAGTACATTTATGTCTTGCCTTTACCTCACTGTCACAGTACACATGTCTTGTCTTTACCTCACTGTCACAGTACACATGTCTTGTCTTTACCTCACTGTCACAGTACATTTATGTCTTGTCTTTACCTCACTGTCACAGTACACATGTCTTGTCTTTACCTTACTGTCACAGTACACATGTCTTGTCTTTACCTCACTGTCACAGTACACATGTCTTGTCTTTACCTCACTGTCACAGTACATTTATGTCTTGCCTTTACCTCACTGTCACAGTACATTTATGTCTTGTCTTTACCTCACTGTCACAGTACATTTATGTCTTGTCTTTACCTCACTGTCACAGTACACATGTCTTGTCTTTACCTCACTGTCACAGTACACATGTCTTGTCTTTACCTCACTGTCACAGTACATTTATGTCTTGTCTTTACCTCACTGTCACAGTACACATGTCTTGTCTTTACCTCACTGTCACAGTACATTTATGTCTTGTCTTTACCTCACTGTCACAGTACATTTATGTCTTGCCTTTACCTCACTGTCACAGTACATTTATGTCTTGTCTTTACCTCACTGTCACAGTACACATGTCTTGTCTTTACCTCGCTGTCACAGTACACATGTCTTGTCTTTACCTCACTGTCACAGTACATTTATGTCTTGTCTTTACCTTACTGTCACAGTACACATGTCTTGTCTTTACCTCACTGTCACAGTACACATGTCTTGTCTTTACCTCACTGTCACAGTACATTTATGTCTTGTCTTTACCTCACTGTCACAGTACATTTATGTCTTGCCTTTACCTCACTGTCACAGTACACATGTCTTGTCTTTACCTCACTGTCACAGTACACATGTCTTGTCTTTACCTCACTGTCACAGTACATTTATGTCTTGTCTTTACCTCACTGTCACAGTACACATGTCTTGTCTTTACCTCACTGTCACAGTACACATGTCTTGTCTTTACCTCACTGTCACAGTACACATGTCTTGTCTTTACCTCACTGTCACAGTACATTTATGTCTTGTCTTTACCTCACTGTCACAGTACACATGTCTTGTCTTTACCTCACTGTCACAGTACATTTATGTCTTGTCTTTACCTCACTGTCACAGTACACATGTCTTGTCTTTACCTCACTGTCACAGTACATGTCTTGTCTTTACCTCACTGTCACAGTACACGGCTTGTCTTTACCTCACTGTCACAGTACATTTATGTCTTGTCTTTACCTCACTGTCACAGTACATGTCTTGTCTTTACCTCACTGTCACAGTACACTTATGTCTTGTCTTTACCTCACTGTCACAGTACACATGTCTTGTCAGTGCAATACTGGGGGACAGTTTGTCTTTATTCTGTAAAAATAATTGTACCAGTAGCACGGAGTGATGTGTATGCTCTCAGGAATGCTGCTCTGTGATTTTTGCTGCGACAGAGGACTTGTTTAGCGTAACAAAGATACGTTGCCTTGCGCTTATATTGCGGTGTCATTTTATCTTCAGAGTAAGATGCATTCTATTTATATATAGATATATATATATATATATATATATTTTTTTTTTTTTACACTGTCATCGTGGACATCCTCGGTGATTATTTGCCGAGCAAATGGCATTTAATTAGTTACTGTTAGTTCCTGTGTGTGTTTTGTTGTTGTTGATGTTTGATGATTCATGATGGAGTTTGCGTGTGGAGTTCAGAGGTTTCGCGAAGTAACTGGTGTGTGCATTCAGAGATTTCATTGAGTCACTGAGAATGTAAATGATTTAATGAAATCACTGGTTTAACAATGTTACATACATCACCATGTTTGTGTGTGTCTGTCTGTGAGTGTGACACGGCAATCAGAACACTAACAAAAGCACAAGGCCAGAGACAGACAGACGGATAGACAGACAAGTCAAATGCGGACAGCAAAATGAACGTGGTCGCGGCACTGGTGCAAACATGTCGGAATAGCGACCAGATTGTCGTTGTAGTTTCATGTGCGTAATTGTGTCAACATATGTTATTAATTACCTTCGAAAACTATCAGCATATCAACAACAAAAAATCCTCATTGAATTACCCACTCGCGGTGTGTGTCTGTGTGTGGTGTGTGTTGTGTGTGTATGGTGTGTGTGTATATCAAATCATTGATTAAGTCAGGAAGTGCATAACTGTTTTTTTTCACATGGTAGGGGTTGGGCCGGCGATGAGTTGTCTGAAACTAGTGCATGCAGTAAACGTTGGCAGATGGTGCAGTTTTGTGGCGGGCCTTGCTTTGAGCCGACAGCTGGCAACTGCGCTACTACAAAAAAAAAAAAAAAAAAAAAAAAAAAAAACAGCCACGGAACAGCCACAGACACGCTTCAACACACTTTACCAGTGGGACGTGGCGGATATAGGGAGGGGTAGGGGGATAGGGGTGGGTGGAGGGGGGGGGGTGGGCATGAGGGAGAGGGGGTGAAGCCATGCTGTGCCATGCTGTGATTTGCTAGATTTGTGTGCACCAGTGCATGCACAACGATCAATGTTGTGAGCTGTGCTCTTCACAAGGTCACTGTGCCTCAGATTTCGACACACACTCCAGGACTCAGTTCACACACACACACACACACACACACACACACACACATGGCTAGCTATGTTAATTAAACGGGACTGCACACTCGTGCATTGGAAAGAAATGACACAGCCAGCCATGCATACATTCACGTGCCGTGCTTGCCTTGTGGAGATTGGTCAGGAGGCGTCACTTGGGGAACACTACATTACACGATATAATAATAATAATAATAATGGTATTTATATAGCGCTGGATCTTGTGCAGAGACAAATCAAAGCGCTTTCGCACCAGTCATTCACACGCATGCATAACTCTAAAACTGTAGAAACTAAAGACAAGGAAGGGCAGGCAAGGGAGGCTATTTTGGGAAGAGGTGGGTTTTAAGGCCAGACTTGAAAGAGCTGAGTGTGGAGACTTGACGAAGCGAAAAAGGAAGTTTATTCCAATCGCAAGGTCCAGAAACAGAGAAAGAACGGCGGCTAATAGTCGAGTGTTTGAATCTGGGTATGCGTAAACAGAGTGGATCCGAGGCCGATCGTAGTGAGCGAGATGGAGTGTAGAGGTGAAGGCAGCCGCAGAGATAGGAAGGGGCAGTTTTGTGAATGCATCTATAACATAGAGTGCTGATCTTGTACTTTATTCGGTGTGAGATAGGGAGCCAGTGGAGATGTTGCAAAAGAGGAGTGATGTTCTCAGATCTTTTCTTTCTGAGGACGAGTCGGGCAGCAGAGTTTTGTATGCGCTGAAGGGGCTGAATGGATGAAGCAGGCAGACCAGACAATAGAGAGTTACAGTAGTCAAGGCGAGAGAGAATGAGAGAAACGACAAGTCTAGATGTTGCGTCAGTGGACAGATATTTCCGGACGGCACTGATGCGTCGCAGTTGACAGTAGCAGGACTGACATGTCTGACTGATAAATTTTTGCATGGACAGTGTATTGTCAAGGACAACACCGAGGTTCCTGACTGACGTGGAAAGAGGGATGGATGTACTGCCAAGTTTGATTGTGTCAATTGTGATGGAAGACAGTTTTTGTTTAGTTCCTATGATCATTGCTTCAGTTTTGTCCGCGTTCAATTGTAACTTATTTCGAGTCATCCAGTTTTGAATGTCCAGGAAGCAGTTGGATGTTTCTTGCAAGAGCGACAACAATTTTTCAGGGGTATCACTCTTCTGGAGTTGAGTGTCATCAGCATAAGAATGATGACTGATATTATGGCGGTTGATAATTTCAGCGAGAGGAGCGATGTACAGTGTGAAGAGCACTGGGCCTAAAACAGATCCCTGTGGGACTCCATGTTCGATTTTAACGGGTTCAGATTGGAAATGATCAACAGTGACAGACTGGAATCGATCAGTGAGATAAGATTTGAACCAGTTTAGAACAGTGCCGTTGATACCAAATGTAAAATGAAGACGGGAAAGAAGGATTGAATGGTCTATCGTATCAAAGGCGGCTGACAAGTCGAGGAGAGTGAGAAGGGAAATTTTTCCAGAGTCGGACGCTATCAGTAGATTGTTCAGAATGTGGAGGAGAGTGGTTTCGGTGCTATGGTCAGTGCGATAGGCAGACTGAAATGGGTGGATGAGATTGTTGAAACAAAGGTGGTTGTTAAGCTGCTTGAGGACAGCTTTTTCAAGGAGTTTGGACATGAATGGAAGATTAGAAACTGGTCGATAGTTTTTCAAAATGTTTGCGTCAAGGTTGGGTTTCTTCAGAAGAGGCCGGACGATTGCAGTTTTGAAAGTGGATGGAAACGTTCCAGTGAGAAGGGATGAGTTGACAATATTAGTGATTGTGGGGAGAAGATGTGAGACACATTGGGAAAAGACCGAGGCTGGTATAGGATCGAGCTCACAGGATTTTACTGTCATTTCTTTTAGGATTTCATGAACTTCTGTTTCAGTCAATGGATTGAAGGAATGGAGAGGAGTGCCGCTGAATTGAGGATCAGGATGAACAGGTTGGAAAGACATTTGGTCTAAGATGGTACGAATATTTAGGACTTTGTCGAAAAAGAAAGAGGAGAAGACATTGGGGAGTTCAGATAAAGTGTAGGTAGAAGGAAGAGGAGTCCTTTTTGCAGTTCCGAGAAGATTTGACATGACAGAGTAAAGAGATTTGGTGGATGTGGCATCGATAACTTGAGAAGAAAAGAAGTTTGTTTTTGCTGATGAGATCATATGTTTGACTTTATTTATTTGTTTTCGGAATATTTGATTGTGGACTTGCAGTTTTGGTGATCGCCATCGTCTTTCCAGTTGGCGACGTTTGCGTTTTGCAAGTCGATTGTCTTGTGTGTACCATGGGGCAGAGGGTCTGTCAGGGAGCATGCGGGTAGTGGGGGGTGCATGTTCATCCAGCAGTTGAGAGAGGACAGTGTTGTAATGTGTGGATACGTCGGTAAGGGAAGAAATTTTGGAAAGGCGTTCAGCAGCTTGAGAAGAAAAAGTGTTAATGTTGATGGATTTCAGGTTGCGACGAGTAACAGATTTTTTGGTTCTGGTAGGTTTTGAAATATTAAGCAAGAATATAACAGCAGAATGGTCGGAAGAAAGTTTGTCAGTTACAGTCACTGACGCAATCATGGCATCAGAGTCAGTGCGATGAGCTAGTCCAACGTATGGCCAGATCTGTGTGTTGGTTCTGTAACGAACTGAGAGAGAGAATGTGTGGACAGAGATTGACATAGGCGTTTGACATCAGTGGAAGTCTGGTTGTCGAAATGAAAATTGAAATCTCCGAGGATAATAAGTTTGCCAGAACGAAGGTTGTAGTAATCAAGTAGTGTTCGGAACTCATCGTGAAACTGAGAAGATGTTAGGTTATTTTTACGACTAGGCGGAGGACGATAGAGACAACAGAAGATGATTGAGTGACCGGGAACACTGAGAGTGACTTCTAGCATTTCGAAGGTATCATGTGGAAAGGCGTGGTTATGGGAGGAGAGGGAAGACTCCAAGATATCTCTGTAGACGGTGGCGATGCCACCTCCACGAGACAATCGAGGAAGTGACATAGTTTTATATCCAGGTGGGGTCAGTTGTTTAAGTTTGGGTTCGTGACCTTGTGACTTTAACCAGGTTTCGGTAAGAAATACGATATCAAAGTTTTTTTCAAAAATAAAATCAGAAATATAGTCAGTCTTTTGATCAGGGCAGACAGATTGAGCATTGAACAGACAGGCGTGAAAGAGATCAGAGGTAAGGAGAGAGGAATCTAATGGTGAAGCAGGTGAGTCAGGCAGACAGACAGTGGAAGAAGATGGTGACTGAGCAGTGGAGGACAATGGGAAGGAAGAAAAAAGTCCGGGAGTTGAGACAGGTGTGGCAGGAGTAGGAAGCGGAGCAGAGGCTATAACTGGCACGGGGGATACATTGCAGTTCGGAATATTGTCATCAGAGGGGGCAATGTCACGGAAAGTAAAAATGTTAGCAGGAACACATGTGTTGAGGTTGGAAGCAGCACAAACAGCGCCGCATGAAGTGGATCTGTCAACACACACAGGTGTACTGTCAGTAGTGCTGTTGGGGGTCCGTACGGAAACGTCAGTTTTGATGGGCTTTTGTTTTCTCTTTCCTGCTCGGCGAGTTCGTCTTCGCGGCAGGCAAGCGCCAATGCCTGTTCCTCGCAGGCGCACAACTAGGTCAGGGGTCAAAGGTGCAGGTTTGATAGCAAACAGTTCAGCGCGCGAGTACAGATCAAAGGGAGGGACGTTGCGCTCACCTTGACAAAGGTTGCCCACCTGTCCACTACCACTGAACGTTACGTTTTGCACGTGTCCAGGCGTGTTGAAGGGAGAGATGAATGGCGGGCCGGCACAGTTCAAAACTGACAGGAAAGCAGAAAGGGAAATCCAAAACACAGCCAGTCTTATGTAGATCGGGGCACACACATACATCCATTGTTCGAAGGGATCCATAATGAAACACTCTGCAGAACCTAACCTCCACAACACCAAACACAACCAACACAATAAACAAAAATACGGAGAGCTAGAATCACTCAGCCTGTTAGGCGTGCGACCTTCACCCTTCCATGGCAGTTGTGGGGATGGGGACTCACTTGGGGAACACTACATTACACGATATGGCAGTTGTGGGGATGGGGACTCGGGGAACACTACATTACACAATATGGCAGTTGTGGGGATGGGGACTCACTTGGGGAACACTACATTACACGATATGGCAGTTGTGGGGATGGGGACTCACTTGGGGAACACTACATTACACGATATGGCAGTTGTGGGGATGGGGACTCACTTGGGGAACACTACTTTACACAATATGGCAGTTGTGGGGATGGGGACTCACTTGGGGAACACTACATTACACGATATGGCAGTTGTGGGGATGGGGACTCACTTGGGGAACACTACAGTACACAATATGGCAGTTGTGGGGATGGGGACTCACTTGGGGAACACTACTTTACACAATATGGCAGTTGTGGGGATGGGGACACACTTGGGGAACACTACATTACACGATATGGCAGTTGTGGGGATGGGGACTCACTTGGGGAACACTACATTACACAATATGGCAGTTGTGGAGATGGGGACTCACTTGGGGAACACTACTTTACACAATATGGCAGTTGTGGGGATGGGGACTCACTTGGGGAACACTACATTACACGATATGGCAGTTGTGGGGATGGGGACTCACTTGGGGAACACTACATTACACAATATGGCAGTTGTGGGGATGGGGACTCGGGGAACACTACAGTACACGATATGGCAGTTGTGGGGATGGGGACTCACTTGGGGAACACTACATTACACGATATGGCAGTTGTGGGGATGGGGACTCACTTGGGGGACACTACATTCCACGATATGGCAGTTGTGGGGATGGGGACTCACTTGGGGAACACTACATTACACGATATGGCAGTTGTGGGGATGGGGACTCACTTGGGGAACACTACAGTACACGATATGGCAGTTGTGGGGATGAGGGACTCACTTGGGGAACACTACAGTACACGATATGGCAGTTGTGGGGATGGGGACTCACTCGGGGGACACTACATTCCACGATATGGCAGTTGTGGGGATGGGGACTCAATTGGGGTACACTACAGTACATGATATGGCAGTTGTGGGGATGGGGACTCACTTGGGGAACACTACAGTACACGATATGGCAGTTGTGGGGATGGGGACTCACTTGGGGAACACTACAGTACACGATATGGCAGTTGTGGGGATGGGGACTCACTTGGGGAACACTACAGTACACGATATGGCAGTTGTGGGGATGGGGACTCACTTGGGGAACATTACATTACACAATATGGCAGTTGTGGGGATGGGGACTCACTCGGGGGACACTACATTCCACGATATGGCAGTTGTGGGGATGGGGACTCACTTGGGGAACACTACAGTACACGATATGGCAGTTGTGGGGATTAGGGACTCACTTGGGGAACACTACATTCCACGATATGGCAGTTGTGGGGATGGGGACTCACTTGGGGAACACTACAGTACACGATATGGCAGTTGTGGGGATGGGGACTCACTTGGGGAACACTACAGTACACGATATGGCAGTTGTGGGGATTAGGGACTCACTTGGGGAACACTACAGTACACGATATGGCAGTTGTGGGGATGGGGACTCGGGGAACACTACATTCCACGATATGGCAGTTGTGGGGATGGGGACTCACTTGGGGAACACTACAGTACACGATATGGCAGTTGTGGGGATGGGAACTCACTTGGGGAACACTACAGTACACGATATGGCAGTTGTGGGGATGGGGACTCGGGGAACACTACAGTACACGATATGGCAGTTGTGGGGATGGGGACTCACTTGGGGAACACTACATTACACAATATGGCAGTTGTGGGGATGGGGACTCACTCGGGGGACACTACATTCCACGATATGGCAGTTGTGGGGATGGGGACTCACTTGGGGAACACTACAGTACACGATATGGCAGTTGTGGGGATTAGGGACTCACTTGGGGAACACTACATTCCACGATATGGCAGTTGTGGGGATGGGGACTCACTTGGGGAACACTACAGTACACGATATGGCAGTTGTGGGGATTAGGGACTCACTTGGGGAACACTAAATTTGACAATATATAGAATTGAGCATCCCAAACACAGTCATACCCTGTTGTGTGAGGGGGCGGTGGGGGGTGGGGTGCGGAGGGTAGGGGGGTAGAGGATGAGGTATGTGAGTGTATACATGCCTACACTGTGGGAGCAACGGGATATTGGAACGTGCGGGTGTGTATATATATAAATTTATATATGTGTGGGGGGTTGGGGGATATGGGCGTATGTGTGTGTGCTTGTACAAGTAAGTGTTCATCTGTGTGTGTGTGTGTGTGTGTGTGTGTGTGTGCCGTGGAAGCTGCGATACGTAGCCTAGAAATGAGTGTGTGGAGGAGGGGGGTAGAGGAGGTGCAGGGTAATGTGTGTGTGTGTGCGTGTGCGTGTGTGTGTGTGTGTGTGTGTGTTGGGGCTCATGTACGTTTGTGTGTATTTGACTGTGCTTCCATATCTGTGAAACTGCATGTTTGGTGCATATCTGTTATGCATGTGTGGGTGTATGTGTGAATGTGTGTCGTCATGTTTCACATTTATTTGCTTATTTATCATCATTCTTGCCTTTTTTTATTTATTTAGTTAGTTAGTTAGTTAGTTGTTTATTATTATTATTATTATTATTATTAATATTGTTATTATTATTATTATTGTTACTACTACCTTTTTATATTATAATTATTATTTATTTATTTATTTACTTATTTATGTACGCTTATAGTTGACTTCATCAAGTTTTTGCGCCTTATACATATTATTAGTAGTGGTGGTAGTTTATTTATTTATTTATTTATTTTTTAATGTATTTATCTATTATTTATTCACCTTTTTTTTTCTCTCAAGGCCTGACTAAGCGCGTTGGGTTACGCTGCTGGTCAGGCATCTGCTTGGTAGGTGTGGTGTAGCGTATATGGATTTGTCCGAACGCAGTGACGCCTCCTTGAGCTACTGAACTGAAACTGAACTGTACCAACGAGCAGTTCTCTACCTATTTTCAGATCAGATCTCCATAAATATCTTCAATCCTTCCAACCATAAATGAGTCAGATAGAGAAACGACCGTTGCACGAACAATGAAGGCATATATATATATATATATATGTCTCACTCAGTGGATCCGTTGTTATTGTTTCTTCTTCTTCTTGTTTTTTTGTTTTGTTTTTCTTCTTCTTCTTATTCCGTCCCCTTTTATTTTCATTCATTTTGTTTTGTTTACTTGTTTGCATTTCTTTCATTTTCTTCTAATGTGTGTGCATGCATGAATATGTTCATTCCATTCTATCATGATGGTGACAATAGCAGTTATGTAAGATATACTGATGGTAGTGGTCATTGTAGTATTAATTGTAACTGTCGCAGGTGGATATGATAGCGCTTTAGTCATCCAGTTGCCGATATTGATTACCCCCCCCCCCTCTCTCTCTCTCTCTTATCCATCTGTTAATGAGTGTGTGTGTGTGTGTGTGTGTGTGTGTGTGTGTGTGTGTGTGCTTCATCATATTTGTCCTTCTGCACGGTTTTTTGCCTTCTCTCCTTCTCCCCTTTCCATCAAATGTGTCCGTGCTTTTGGAACTGATGTAGATTAGCAAGGACAGATGGGAAGAATACGCCATTCCTAAAATCTTAATCTTTGAACAAAAAACAATTTGAGTTCTGAGTTCTGAGTTCTCTCTCTCTCTCTCTTTCTCTCTCTCTCTCAGAACAGGGATAAACTAGAACAATGGAATCAACAATTCGTAAATATATGCGTAACGGCAATTAACAACACAAACACCAATGAGGCAAAAATCAATGAAATTCAATATTGGAAGATCGCATCACAGAAATACTCATACTGGATTATGAAACAGGGATTCGACAATTTCAGTCAACAGTAATTGGTTGAACATTATTTCTTTTATATTTTGTTCAGAACATGTCATGACTTTGCAAGACTTTGGAAGTTACCTGACAGAACATGTCATGACTTTGCAAGACTTTGGAAGTTACCTGACAATCGTTTGACACTAAAGATAACCACAAACACGATAAACGTTTTAACTAAACGTTCTCTTGAAAGCAATCTGTGTGTGTGTCAAGTCAAGTCAAGTCAAGATTTTATTTCATGATGGTAAATTGAATAAGCAACAATTGCTTTTTTACATCAAGCCATCAATGAAAATAATAATAATTAAAACCCACATTGAAGTGTGTGTGTGTGTGTGTGTGTGTGTGTGTGTGTACGTGTGTGTGTGTGTGTGTGTACGTGTACGTGTGTGTGTGTGTGTGTGTGTGTGTGTGTGTGTGTGTACGTGTGTGTGTGTGTGTGTGTGTGTGTGTGTGTGTGTGTGTGTGTGTGTTGCAGAGGCCGGCAGCATGCTGTTTGATCACATCCTGCAGGAGATCGGGGAGTTCGGGTGCTACCAGAAACAGGTGTACGTCCTGGCCACCATTCCCGCCATGATGATCGCCTTTGAGACCATGAGTGTCATCTTCATTTTCTTCATCCCGGACCATAGGTCACAGTCTACCCCCCCCCCCCCCCTCCCCTACTCTCTCCTGTCTCTCTCCTTGTCCCTGTGTGTGTGTGTGTGTGTGTGTGTGTGTGTGTGTGTGTGTGCGTGTTCCTCCATCCTCGTGTTTTTCCCGTTTCTCTTCAATGTGGGTTGTAATGTATTGCATGAGATAGCATCTCTCCACACAGCACAGCGTTGACATCTCTATACAGTGCACAGCTTTGGTGTATTGCATGATATGACACCATCTCTGCGGCTGCCTTCACCTCTACACTCCATCTCGCTCACTACGATCGGCTTCGGATCCACTCTGTTTACGCATACCCAGATTCAAACACTCGACTGTTGGCCGCCGTTCTTTCTCTGTTTCTGGATCTTGCGATTGGAATGAACTTCCTTTTTCGCTTCGTCAAGTCTCCACACTCAGCTCTTTCAAGTCTGGCCTTAAAACCCACCTCTTCCCAAAAATTAATAGCCTCCCTTGCCTGCCCTTCCTTGTCTTTAGTTTCTACAGTTTTAGAGTTATGCATGCGTGTGAATGACTGGTGCGAAAGCGCTTTGATTTGTCTCTGCACAAGATCCAGCGCTATATAAATGCCAGTCGGGCCCGCTTATAAGGAGCTCGGTTATAAGGAACCTCTTTTATAAGGAGCAAATAAAAAATCCCCGATTTACATTGTTCTTTGTTATGACTTACAAAAACTCGCTTAGAAGGAGCTCGGTTATACAATACCTCGCTTATTAGGAGTGAAAAATTAGGCCCCAAATCGGCCCTGAGTCCGGTTATAAGGAGTGCCGATAGCATCAGCTTCAAACCGAAAGTAGGCGAGTTATTTCATCAATCCTGTTCGGGGAAAATTATCTGCCTTTGCTTCCGCAGAAACTTCCGTTCATTGCCACATGCGCTTGATCTGGATGCAGAAGTGAAAATGTCTGAACGCGAGAAAAAGAGAAAATCTCTTTCACTCAGTCAAAAGCTCGACATAATAAGAAAAATAGAAGCCAACCCTCAACAAAGAAAGGCAGTGATAGCTGAGGAGTTGGGCATTCCCTTTTCCACCCTCTGCAACATCTGGAGAGATCGACAGAAATACGTAAACAATGTTGCCAGAGGAACCGAGGATCTGTCGCGGAAATGGTCACGCACTGCTAAACTGGAAACTGTGGATGAAAATCTGCTTAAACGGTTTTCAGATTCAAGGAAGGCTCGATTCTATAATTTTCTAGTATTTACTGTAATCATCATTTTGCTGTTGCCTCTTTTGAAGTGCATAGAAAATAAACATGGACAGCTTTCAGACATTTGCTACAATCCCAAATATTTTCGTCTAATGTCTACATATGTATGGCTTGGAGCCAAAATTTACTATCTCTAGATAGTCGATTGGTCTTTAAATGATCTGACTGTAAAAACCAAGGGCTTGTCGTGAACAAGTTTGTAATGGATATGTAGTGGAGATTATGCTCTTTGTAATTCTGTAATATGTTTTTTTTCAGGTAGTGTTTTATAGTTTTTGTCATATAATCAACTGATAATAAGTCAATCGCCTACGTAGAGATAGACCATTTTGGCTCCAAGCCATCGAATTATAATGGGCATTTATAAATAAAATGTTCTTCGCCTTCAGCAGTATTACAAATATCACAGAGAATATTTCCATTTTCAGCAAAAGACCGTCTAAACAAGGAACCATTAATGTAGGTAGAACACCAAGACGCAATTTTACCAAGCAGTCACGAAGGGAGGGAGGGAGAGAGAGAGAGAGAGAGAGAGAGAGGGGGGGGGGGCTGAGAGAGAGTCAGAGATTGATTGATTGATTGATTGGGGGCATGAACTAGAATGCCATTTATTGTATAAGGCCACTGGCCCCGTTACAAAGGAGACACGTCGCACCGACATCGGCTTCAAATCAAATAAGTATCAAACAGTTGTAAATCAAACATTCATGTATAAACTGTTGATTATAAGCTGCAATTACGCAATTCAAATGCTTTACACAACAAGCATTGACCCCGGGGGGCTCATTAGACCCCCGCCCTGTAGGGTTTCGTCAAGAAAGCAGTTAAAACAAACTGTGTTTAAATCGGTCAACTACGTTTAGAGAAATCGTAATTTATCCATTTTGACCTTTTTGACCCTAATGGGTGTGACCTTGACCTTTCGTGCTTGAAAAGGTTCGTGTGTCTATCTCTTAAGGTTGTGATCTCATACACCAAAAATGAAGAGATTTCGTTCAGTCAGTTCTGAGAAAATGCCCGAACAGGTAAATTGCCATCATCGGGTTTGAACCACGAATTGCCCATTCGCTGTTGGTCCTACGTGGAAATGGTTAAGGATACTTCAGGTAGCGCTTTCGTCAAGGAACCCATTAAAAACAACTGCATTTAAATCGGTCAACTACTTTTAGAGAAATTGCAATTTATGCGTTTTGACCTTTTTTTTTACCCCAGTGGCTGTGACCTTGACCTTTCATGCTTGAAAATGTTCGTGTGCCTAGCTTTTAAGGTTGTGAACTCACACACCAAAAATTATGTGATTTCGTTCAGTCAGTTCCGAGAAAATGCCTGGACAAACACACACACACACAGACACACACACACACACACACACACACACACAGAGCGATTCCAGTAGACCCCCCCCCCTCCCCTTCGGAGAGGCGGGGGTCTAAAAAAGACCATAGTCTGCTAATCAGGTCAGGCGATGAAGTTGCCATAAGAATACAAAACCGATTAACTGACGGGAATCAATGATTTTCTACAGAGAGAGTCAGAGAGAGAGATAGAGAGAAGAAGAAGAAGAATTGCTGATACTGACACCGAAAAAATGCAGAAGCCCGTTTATAAGGTAGTTGGGCTTGGGTTACTCCTTATATCCGAGAACTCTGTTATAAGGAACCTCGGTTATAAGGAGTAAAAAAATTGGTCCCCGAGCGCTCCTTATAAGCGGGCCCGAGTGTATTATTATTATTATTATTATTATTATTATTATTATTATGACATCTATATCACTGGATAGCCGAATCTTGATGCATTGCATGACATGTCATGTCTGTGCACAGCACAACCTTGATGAATTGAATAACGTGACATCTCTTTTCAGTGACAGCAGACTTAATGTATTGCATGACATAACATCTCTCCACACTGCACAGCACATCATGACAGTGCACTGTGCCATGGTACAACATCTCTCCACACTGCACAGCACATCATGACAGTGCACTGTGCCATGACACAACATCTCTCCACACTGCACAGCACATCATGACAGTGCACTGTTCCATGGTACAACATCTCTCCACACTGCACAGCACATCATGACAGTGCACTGTGCCATGGTACAACATCTCTCCACACTGCACAGCACATCATGACAGTGCACTGTGCCATGGTACAACATCTCTCCACACTGCATAGCACATCATGACAGTGCACTGTGCCATGACACAACATCTCTCCACACTGCACAGCACATCATGACAGTGCACTGTTCCATGGTACAACATCTCTCCACACTGCACAGCACATCATGACAGTGCACTGTTCCATGGTACAACATCTCTCCACACTGCACAGCACATCATGACAGTGCACTGTGCCATGGTACAACATCTCTCCACACTGCACAGCACATCATGACAGTGCACTGTGCCGTGGTACAACATCTCTCCACACTGCACAGCACATCATGACAGTGCACTGTGCCATGGTACAACATCTCTCCACACTGCACAGCACATCATGACAGTGCACTGTGCCATGACACAACATCTCTCCACACTGCACAGCACATCATGACAGTGCACTGTGCCATGACACAACATCTCTCCACACTGCACAGCACATCATGACAGTGCACTGTGCCGTGGTACAACATGCATTGCCATGTCTTCCTTTCTTCTCCCCGCTGCCAGATGCTCCATCCCTGGTCTCCACTCCGACACTTACGACATCCAGGGAGACAACCACAGCTACCTTGTCAGCCAGACCATCCCCATGACCAATGGGAAGCTGGATCAGTGTCACGTGTACAGCAACGTCAGCCTGGGTGACGTCATGCCCTATGACGCCAACGTGACTGGTTGGGTGATTGCAGGCAACGGGAGCAGTCCGGGCAACGTGTCCTCCCGCCCAGTGCAGCGTTGTGACCGCTGGGTGTATGACTGGGCCATGTTCGACACCACCATCGCTACGGATGTCAGTGACTTGTCCCTTGTGTGTGTGTGTGTGTGTGTGTGTGTGTGTGTGTGTGTGTGTGGAGGGGGGGGAGGGGGGAGGGGGGGTAGGGGGGGAGGGGGGATTAGGGGGGAGGGGGGTTAGGGGGGAGGGGTTCCACATTGTTCCATTCAAAGATGAAAGGTCCCACAGCCTCTTTCGGCCATCGCGGCACTGAATCCACTGTGTCCAGGATTGGGCACAGCAAGGCACTGAATCCACTGTGTCCAGGATTGGGCACAGCAAGGCACTGAATCCACTGTGTCCAGGATTCGGCACAGCAAGGCACTGAATTCATATCCACTGTGTCCAGGATTCGGCACAGCAAGACAGTGAATTCATATCCACTGTGTCCAGGATTCGGCACAGGAAGGCAGTGAATTCATATCCACTGTGTCCAGGATTCGGCACAGGAAGACAGTGAATTCATATCCACTGTGTCCAGGATTCGGCACAGCAAGACAGTGAATTCATATCCACTGTGTCCAGGATTCGGCACAGGAAGGCAGTGAATTCATATCCACTGTGTCCAGGATTCGGCACAGGAAGGCACTGAATTCATATCCACTGTGTCCAGGATTCGGCACAGGAAGGCAGTGAATTCATATCCACTGTGTCCAGGATTCGGCACAGGAAGGCAGTGAATTTATATCCACTGTGTCCAGGATTTGGCACAGGAAGGCAGTGAATTTATATCCACTGTGTCCAGGATTTGGTACAGGAAGGCCCAAGAGGCATAACATATTGGGAGATTGAGGTTTTTTTCAATTTCAGTTTGTATGACTGCATTCGGACAATCGCTGAACCATCTGCTAGGTAGTTGCCTGGCAGCCACCAAGAAAACACGAAAAACAACAATGCGCTGAGTAAGGCCATGAGTGCATGCGCACGCGCGCGCGCACGCACACACACACACACACACACACACACACACACACACATACACACTCATATATATATATATATATATATAGAGAGAGAGAGAGAGAGAGAGAGAGAGAGAGAGAGAGACTATTTCAGTAACAAATAGTAAAGAGTGGTAACTCTCTCCATTACACAAGGTACACAACTTCAAGTCAGTGATGCTTACGCTACCGATTCAGCTAACACACAGGAAAATAAAAGGTACATTTGTTCCAATGGAGAGAGTTACCACTCTTTACTATCTGTTAATCATTTCATCTCCTGGCCTCATTATTTGTTTATTTCAGTAACATCTTCCTGTCCACCTTCCTCCTTACCACACACACACACACACACACACACTATCTATACACATCGATAGAGAGAGAGAGAGAGAGAGAGAGAGAGAGAGAGAGAGAGAGAGATCGCTAGATGGTGCTGTCATCAACTGCAAATTGGCAGTTTCAGTTTCAGTTTCAGTAGCTCAAGGAGGCGTCACTGCGTTCGGACAAATCCATATACGCTACACCACATCTGCCAAGCAGATGCCTGACCAGCAGCGTAACCCAACGCGCTTAGTCAGGCCTTGAGAAAAAAAAGGTGAATAAATAATAGATAAGCTTACATAAATAGATAAATAAATAAATAATAATTATGATATAAAAAGGTAGTAGTAATGATAATAATAATAAAATGATAAGAAGAAGAAGAAGAAGAAGAAAAATAAATAAATAAATAAATAAGCAAGACAACAATGATGATAAATAAGCAAATAAATGTAAAACATGAAGACACACATTCACACATACACCCACACATGCATAACAGATTTGCACCAAACATGCAGTTTCACAGATATGAAAGCACAGTCAAATACACATAAACGTACATGAGCTCCAACACACACACACACACACACACACACACACGCCACACATTACCCCTGCACCTCCTCTACCCCCCTCCTCCACACACTCATTTCTAGTCTATGTATCGCAGCTTCCACGGCACACACACACACACACAGATGAACGCTTACTTGTACAAGCACACACACACACGCCCATATCTCCCACCCCCAACCCCACACACATATATACAAAGATACACACAAACACACACATACACACACGCACAGAGGCTGCCACTGATTGGCCGCAAGAGGGATGGGAAAAGATCTCTGATGCCAAGAACGTGGCGTCTAGTGTGTTGCTCAGTCTATTGTATTTGGAAAAGCCCACAGAGACTCTGTTCCGTTTTGAAGAAATTTGCGCAATGTTGAGATGCCGATATTTGTTTGATTTGCAAAGCATCGTGCTCTACCTTTCATGTTAGACTTACGGCCGCTCCCTCTCTCTGCTTTTATTTCTTTGAGGCGATCGATGGTGTGATGGCCTTGTGCCTGTTCTTTTTGATATTCTTTGACTTTTCTGATTGGCAACAGACGTTTAAGTCAATACATGCGTGCGTGCGTGTGTGTGTGTGTGTGTGTGTGTGTGTGTGTGTGTGTGTGTGTGTGTGTGTGTGTGCTAGGGGTGAGGAAAGGTGGTAACATGAGAGATTGGAAATGTGTGTGTGTGTGTGTGTGTGTGTGTGTGTTGACAGTTTGATATCGTGTGTCACCGGGGGATACACCGAGCCAGCTCCAACATGTTTTCAGAACTGGGCACTCTCTTCGGAACCTTCGTCATCGGCCTCATCGCTGACAGGTACTGTGTCATGGTCATCGTTGCTGACAGGTACTGTGTCATGGTCATCGTTGCTGACAGGTACTGTGTCATGGTCATCATTGTTGACAGACAGGTACTGTGTCATGGTCATCGTTGCTGACAGGTACTGTGTCATGGTCATCATTGTTGACAGACAGGTACTGTGTCATGGTCATCATTGCTGACAGACAGGTACTGTGTCATGGTCATCGTTGCTGACAGGTACTTGTCATGGTCATCATTGCTGACATGTACTGTGGTCCTCATTACTGACAGACAGGTACTGTGTCATGGTCATCAATGCTGACAGGTACTGTGTCATGGTCATCATTGTTGAAGGTACTGTGTCATGTTCATCATTGCTGACAGGTACTGTGTCATGGTCCTCATCGCTGACAGGTACTGTGTCATGGTCATCATTGCTGAAGGTACTGTGTCATGGTCATCATTGCTGACAGGTACTGTGGTCCTCATCGCTGACAGGTACTGTGTCATGGTCATCATTGCTGAAGGTACTGTGTCATGGTCATCATTGCTGTCATGTACTGTGGTCCTCATCACTGACAGGTACTGTGTCATGGTCATCATTGCTGAAGGTACTGTGTCATGGTCCTCATAGCTGACAGACAGGTACTTTGTCATGGTCCTCATCGCTGACAGGTACTGTGTCATGGTCCTCATCGCTGACAGGTACTGTGTCATGGTCCTCATCGCTGACAGACAGGTACTGTGTCATGGTCCTCATCGCTGACAGACAGGTACTGTGTCATGGTCCTCATTGCTGACAGGTACTGTGTCATGGTCCTCATCGCTGACAGACAGGTACTGTGTCATGGTCCTGATTGCTGACAGACAGGTACTGTGTCATGGTCCTCATCGCTGACAGACAGGTACTGTGTCATGGTCCTCATCGCTGACAGACAGGTACTGTGTCATGGTCCTGATTGCTGACAGGTACTGTGTCATGGTCCTCATCGCTGACAGACAGGTACTGTGTCATGGTCCTCATCGCTGACAGACAGGTACTGTGTCATGGTCCTCATCGCTGACAGACAGGTACTGTGTCATGGTCCTCATCGCTGACAGACAGGTACTGTGTCATGGTCCTCATCGCTGACAGGTACTGTGTCATGGTCCTCATCGCTGACAGGTATTGTGTCATGGTCCTCATCGCTGACACAGGTACTGTGTCATGGTCCTCATCGCTGACAGACAGGTACTGTGTCATGGTCCTCATCGCTGACAGACAGGTACTGTGTCATGGTCCTCATCGCTGACAGACAGGTACTGTGTCATGGTCCTCATCGCTGACAGGTACTGTGTCATGGTCCTCATCGCTGACAGACAGGTACTGTGTCATGGTCCTCATCGCTGACAGACAGGTACTGTGTCATGGTCCTGATTGCTGACAGACAGGTACTGTGTCATGGTCCTGATTGCTGACAGACAGGTACTGTGTCATGGTCCTCATCGCTGACAGACAGGTACTGTGTCATGGTCCTGATTGCTGACAGGTACTGTGGTGGATGTGTCCGTAACTCCATCGGTTTATATCACATCTGTCAGAAACATATAGTTAGTCCAACAGCAAAATGAAAATTGTGTGATCAATGGTTTCTCCACTAGAATAGGAATCTATTTACAGCTTAGTCTTTTGTCAACGCCTACGACTCATTAATGAGTAGGGAAAAGAATGCGCTGGCTCTTAGTGCTACAACCTTGGGGGTCAGTTGGCTTTTAGGGACCATCCCAACGCCGACAATCCTAACGTCCTTTTGGCCGAGATAGTAGGGATGCAACGGGGCAGCCTTCTCTGCTGTTCTGATGGTCACAGCTGGACTCGACTGACCATCATACTTTCATCTATCTATATATTCGAATTCTACGGAGTGTTGGCCTGGTGGTAACTTGTAAGCGATACAAACAGCACATGGGATCGAATCTCACACTGGCGAGCATTGTCACCCCTTCACGGGACGTTGAGTGGTGGTCTGGACTCAGTCATTCGGATGAGAGGGATGACCACTGTATTTCATCGTATCGTGTCGTATCATTTTGTATCGAATCTTATCGTATGGTGTGGTGTGGTATGATGTGGTGTGGTGTGGTCTGGTGCGGTGTGGTACGGTGTGGTGTGGTGTGGTGTCGTAAAGTATAGTATGGTGTGATGTGGTGTGGTATGCATGGTATGGTATGGTCTGGTCTGGTATGGTGTTTATGTGGTATGGTGGTGTATAGTGTGGTATGCCATGGTATGGTGTGGTATGGTATGGTCTGGTATAATCTGGTCTGGTATAGTATGGTATGGTGTGGTATGGTGTTGTGTGGTATAGTATGGTCTGGTATGGTCTGGTCTGGTCTGGTGTGGGATGGTCTGGTCTGGTATGGTGTGGTTTGGCGTGGTGTGGTGTGGTATGGTATGATTTGGTATGGTCTGGTATGGTGTGGGATGGTCTGGTCTGGTATGGTGTGGTGTGGTGTGGTGTGGTGTGGTGTGGCACGGTAGGGCACGGTGTGGCACGGTGTGTGTCAGGTTCGGGCGGAAGATGCCGTTCTACTTTGGAGGGCTGGCCCTGGTAGGGGGCGGGTTCGGGATCGCCTTCACCTATGACCTCATCTCCCTCAACGTCTGTCGCTTCATCCTGGGTATCGCGCGGATGGCAGTCTTCGTCAATGGGATCGTCATTGGTGAGCTGGGCCCGGTGCTGCTTCGTTTGTGACCCCACCCCTTTCTGTTGTGGATGGGACGTGTGTGTGTGTGTGTGTGTGTGTGTGTGTGTGTGTGTGTGCGCGCGCGTGCGTGCGTGTGTGTGTGTGTGTGTGTGTGTGTGTGTGTGTGTGTGACAGCAGCAAGAAAGAAGTGTAGCAGAAAGTGTGTGTGTGTGTGCGCGCGCGCGCGCGTGAGAGAGAGAGAGAGAGAGAGAGAGAGAGAGAGAGAGAGAGAGAGAGAGATTTTGTAAGTGGGTGATACATGGGAGATAACATCAGCCTTATTTATGATCCAATTTATTATCAAAGATAACAATCGGGACTTTTGCTTTCTTTTGATTTTGAGAAAGCATTTGACTCCTTGGATTGGACATTGATGCCAAAAGTGCTAAAACCTTTCGGTTTTGGTCAAGATATTTGTACAAAAAATATTAAATCATCTACAATAGCTAATGGACAAACATCCCAGTGATTTGAAGTTTTGAGAGTTTGTAGGCAGGGCGATTCGATTTCGCCTTATATTTTCGTTGAAAACTTAGGAACTGTGGTCAGAGAAATTAACGGTTTTCAAGATACATTAACTGCTGATAAGGAACATAAGATAGCGTAGTTTGTAGACGATACACAGATGATTTTAAATGGTAGCCAATCATTTCAATAAATTCGGGATGAAAATCAAGTTTACATATGAACTGTGAAAAGCCATTAGCAATTTGGTTGAGAAGCAAATATAAATTAGCTACAGTCTATATACCACACCTCAGAACTGACTAAATGGAGCATATCAGTTTTTAAAATGTAAGGAATATGGAATTAATGGAACAGACCAGTTTTTTCAGATGTAAGGAATATGAAATCAAATAAAATAACAGTTTTTAAGACGTAAGGAATATGGCTTACAGGAGATCTACAAAGATGTGAGGGCTTCAAACTTTATTCAATATATGGATAAAACGTATACTTACAAATATGGGAAGAATTGCTATTTTTCTGATATTTAGTATTATCAGAACTGATATACTTATGGATACTTTTATCACTCCAGTGTGCATATGTCTGTGAGTGCGCGCGCGCGTGTGTGTGTGTGTGTGTGTGTGTGTGTGTGTGTGTGTGTGTGTGTGTGTGTGTGTGCGGCAGGCATGGAGATTGTGGGGCCCTCCAAGCGGGCGTGGGCCGGAGTGCTGATCGAGATCTCGTGGTGCCTGGGAGGGCTGGTCCTCGTCATCTTCGCCTACTTCATCCGGAACTGGCGGTACCTGGAGATTGCAGTGTCCATCCCCAGCATTGTGCTGCTCTTCTACTGGTGGTCAGTGTGTTGTGTTGGTGGTCAGTGTGTTGTGTGTTGTGTTGGTGGTCAGTGTGTTGTGTTGGTGGTCAGTGTCTGGTGTTGGTGGTCAGTGTGTTGTGTGTTGTGTTGGTGGTCAGTGTGTTGTGTTGGTGGTCAGTGTCTGGTGTTGGTGGTCAGTGTGTTGTGTTGGTGGTCAGTGTGTTGTGTTGGTGGTCAGTGTCTGGTGTTGGTGGTCAGTGTGTTGTGTTGGTGGTCAGTGTGTTGTGTTGGTGGTCAGTGTCTGGTGTTGGTGCTCAGTGTGTTGTGTGGTGTGTTGGTGGTCAGTGTGTTGTGTTGGTGGTCAGTGTGTTGTGTGTTGTGTTGGTGGTCAGTGTGTTGTGTGTTGTGTTGATGGTCAGTGTCTGGTGTTGATGGTCAGTGTCTTGTGTGGTGTGTTGGTGGTCAGTGTGTTGTGTTGGTGGTCAGTGTGTTGTGTGTTGTGTTGGTGGTCAGTGTCTGGTGTTGGTGGTCAGTGTGTTGTGTGTTGTGTTGATGGTCAGTGTCTGGTGTTGGTGGTCAGTGTCTTGTGTGTTGTGTTGGTGGTCAGTGTGTTGTGTTGGTGGTCAGTGTGTTGTGTTGGTGGTCAGTGTCTTGTGTGTTGTGTTGGTGGTCAGTGTGTTGTGTTGGTGGTCAGTGTGTTGTGTTGGTGGTCAGTGTGTTGTGTTGGTGGTCAGTGTGTTGTGTTGGTGGTCAGTGTCTGGTGTTGATGGTCAGTGTCTTATGTTGGTGGTCAGTGTGTTGTGTTCATGGTCAGTGTCTTGTGTGTTGTGTTGGTGGTCAGTGTTTTGTGTTGGTGGTCAGTGTGTTGTGTGTTGTGTTGGTGGTCAGTGTCTTGTGTTGGTGGTCAGTGTGTTGTGTTGGTGGTCAGTGTCTTGTGGTCAGTGTGTTGTGTGTTGTGTTGATGGTCAGTGTCCTGTGTTGGTGGTCAGTGTCTTGTGTTGGTGGTCAGTGTCTGGTGTTGGTGGTCAGTGTCTTGTGTGTTGTGTTGGTGGTCAGTGTGTTGTGTTGGTGGTCAGTGTGTTGTGTTGGTGGTCAGTGTGTTGTGTGTTGTGTTGGTGGTCAGTGTCTTGTGTGTTGTGTTGGTGGTCAGTGTTTTGTGTGTTGTGTTGGTGGTCAGTGTCTGGTGTTGATGGTCAGTGTCTTGTGTTGGTGGTCAGTGTGTTGTGTTGATGGTCAGTGTCTTGTGTGTTATGTTGGTGGTCAGTGTCTTGTGTGTTGTGTTGGTGGTCAGTGTGTTGTGTGTTGTGTTGGTGGTCAGTGTCTTGTGTGTTGTGTTGGTGGTCAGTGTGTTGTGTTGGTGGTCAGTGTGTTGTGTGTTGTGTTGGTGGTCAGTGTGTTGTGTTGGTGGTCAGTGTCTGGTGTTGATGGTCAGTGTCTTGTGGTCAGTGTCTTGTGTGTTGGGGTGATGGTCAGTGTCTGGTGTTGGTGGTTAGTGTCTGGAGTTGGTGGTCAGTGTCTTGTGGTCAGTGTCTTGTGTGTTGTGTTGATGGTCAGTGTCCTGTGTTGGTGGTCAGTGTCTGGTGTTGGTGGTCAGTGTCTTGTGGTCAGTGTCTTGTGTCTGGAGTTGGTGGTCAGTGTCTTGTGGTCAGTGTCCTGTGTGTTGTGTTGGTGGTCAGTGTCTTGTGGTGGTGGTCAGTGTCTTGTGGTCAGTGTCTTGTGTTGGTGGTCAGTGTCTTGTGTTGGTGGTCAGTGTCTGGTGTTGGTGATCAGTGTCTGGAGTTGGTGGTCAGTGTCTTGTGTTGGTGGTCAGTGTCTGGTGTTGGTGGTCAGTGTCTTGTGGTCAGTGTCTTGTGGTGGTGGTCAGTGTCTTGTGGTCAGTGTCTTGTGGTCAGTGTCTTGTGTTGGTGGTCAGTGTCTTGTGTTGGTGGTCAGTGTCTTGTGGTCAGTGTCCTGTGTTGGTGGTCAGTGTCTGGTGCTGGTGGTCAGTGTCTTGTCTTCTGTTTCTGTATGTTGTGCTGCTCTTCTACTGGTGGTCAGTGGATAAGGAGAGGTAGGGAGACAGGCGAACAGATAGACAGACAGATCAAAACGCTGACAGAATGCCAGCCAGATACAAACGAAGAAGACAGACAGACATAAGACAGAAAGACGAACAGACAAACAGGAAGTTGGACATACTGAACGGATGGGGTTTTGTGCCCGGTGAGGGGAGAGGCAGAGCGAACAGAAACACTGAACCCAGCAGAGAAAATGAATAGATGTCAGTAAATCCTTCAGATCAGTATTCGTTGTTATTGATGTTGTTGTTTTTATGTTCTTGTTTTGCTTCCCCCTCCCCTTCCAATGAGTCTTCTTCCCCCGATCGCCTCCCGTTAGATGAGGAGCCCGGTGTCCTCCATGAAGGCTGCCGTCCGTTGCAGCTCCTCCAGGGTGCCGTGCAGTATGGCTTCCACTGCTGTCGGTGTTGGCCAGTACATGCGTCCTACAGTCTTAAAAGATGCGGTCGGTTGTCATTGGTCCCTCATCACAAGGGCACTCTCCTCTCTGTCCAATGCCAAATTTTGTGTGCATGTGGTGGAGCAGGCGGTTGTGTCCAGTCCTCAGGCGCAAGATCTTGGCCTGTTCCCGTCGTTCCAGCAAATGGTATCTGTCTTCTGGGTTATATTTGGGGTGCTGGAGGCGTCACTTTATTCCTTGCTGTGCCTTGATGATTGTCTTGATTTCATCGTATGACACCAGTTTGTTGGCCTGCTCCTTCTGTGCACCGTCTTTTGCCAGAATCTCCGCTTTTTCGTTGCCTCTGATGCCACAGTGTGCTGGTACCCATTGTATCACCACTTTCTCCACTCTGGTACTCACGGCAACAAGGGCTGAAGTGAGATGGTTCTGTTCTTTGCAGCGGGAGTTCTTGAGGGCTTGGAGCACGGAGAGAGCATCTGAGAACACCACCACCTGCCCTGTTGTTCTTGTGGAGTTCTGCGAGACTGTTGTGGCTGCCTCACAGAGAGCTTCTCGCTCAGCTCGGAAGTTGGTGGAGTATTTTCCTGTTGGGATTGCAATTTCTTCATCTCCGTCTTTGTATCGGAGGAAGATTCCAGCTCCACCATCCCTCGTTGCTTCTGTGGCGGAGCCATCTGTAAAGACATGGGTCCAGTCTTCCTGGGGGTACTGGTTGCAGATGTACTCCATGGCTAGGGCCTTCCTTTGGGTGTCTGACTGTGTTCCTCTCTTCTACACTCCGGGAATGCTGGTGACGACTGTTGGGAACACCCACCTCTTCCAAGATGGGTGGGTGACATTTGCCGGGATAGGCTTTGCTTCGTGTTCCATCAGGACTGGGGTTTGTCATTCAAGGCGTCTTGACTGGTGGATGAAGCTGCCTCTTTTCAGCCGGCTCTTGGTGGGTCTGCTCATTCTGTTGTTCATTGGATGGTTTTCAAAGCGTTTGGATTTTGCTGCCTGGATGAGGATCTTTGTGTCCCTTCTGTCCTCCAGTGACCGTAGCCCAGTGGTCTCCTCCATCTTCAGGATTGGGGTGGATCTCATGGCACCAGTTATGACACGCTGAGCTTGGTTCTGTATCTTGTTGAGATGGTCGAGGTTAGACTTTGCAGCTGATGCCCATGCTGATGTCCCGTACTCAACTACAGGTCGGACTCTCCCTGTATAGTCTCTTCAGGATACGTTCAACAGCCCCCCAGTCCGTCCCTGAAAGTTTCTTCATGATCGCCAGTCTCAGCTTGGCCCTGCTACAGCATCTGGTGATCTGCTGTTTCCAAGTGAGCCTGCGGTCAAAGGTCACTCCCTGGTAGGTAGGTGTGGGTTCCTCTGCAAGCCTTTGGTTGTTCAGTGTCAACTTCGCCTCTTGCTTCTTGCTGGATAGGCTGAAGACTGTGTTGGTTGTTTTGCTTGACTTCCACTGAGTGATCCCTGAACATTGTTCTTCACCCCCTCCTCCACCCCCTACCCCCAGCACCCCCCCCCCCCCCCCCCCCCCCCCCCGCCCCCCCCCCCCCCCCCCACACACACACACACACCCTCTAAATGAGAGATCACTGAACACATTGTTCTTCACCCCCTCCTCCACCCCTGCACCCCTGCCCCTCTTCACACACATGCACACGCACGCACACACACACACACACACACACACGCGCGCGCGCGCGCGCACATGCACAATCATTATTTTGTTTTGTTTTATTTCATTTCATTTTGTTCATGTTTAAAGCGAGCAGTGTGCGTCATTGCACTGGTGTGAGGAAGACAGACAGTGAGGTGGAAATGACACGTGTCATAGACACCACGTGCACCGTTCTTTCTCAACACATGACGTCACACAGTGACAGTGAGGTGGAAATGACACGTGTCATAGACACCACGTGCACCGTTCTTTCTCAACACATGACGTCACACAGTGACAGTGAGGTGGAAATGACACGTGTCATATAGACACCACGTGCACCGTTCTTTCTCAACACATGACGTCACACAGCGACAGTGAGGTAGAAATGACACGTGTCATATAGACACCACGTGCACCGTTCTTTCTCAACACATGACGTCACACAGCGACAGTGAGTGAGGTAGAAATGACACGTGTCATATAGACACAACGTGCACCGTTCTTTCTCAACACATGACGTCACACAGCGACAGAGAATGAGATGGAAATGACACGTGTCATATAGACACCACGTGCACAGTCCTTTCTGAACACATAACGTCACACAGCGACAGATTTACAATCATAGCAACAGATTGTTTTTTTCATTTACCCCTGACCCTACCAGCTTGAAATATTATTGTCTTTCTGTTCATTTCTTCTTCTTCTTTCTTTGGTCTTGGTTGCTTTAGTTTATTATTATCATTATTTCTTGCGGGGGGGGGGGGGGGGGGGGGGGGGTAGGTTGTTAAAATGTAATCGATATGATGATTCCAAGTTAATTTTGATGTTAGGTGCACTCCAAGGAATTTCACTACTTTTTTATATTCCAGGGTGTTATCGGAAATTTTAAAGGAAGGCAATGTTGCTGAACTTGATCCGTTATTAAAAAGCATCAAGTGTGTTTTTTCGGTTGATATTTGCAGACCATTCTCGCTCAAAAAAAATTGCTGCTGTGTTTAATTCATTTTGATATAGCTTTTTTGTGTAATTCATATATCGGGCAGGTGTATTCTTTTTATATTGTAACTTTCATCCACATGCATATATCATCAGCGTATTGAACCATTACAACATTCTTTGTTAGTTGGGTTTTTTTGGGTTTTTTTTTTTTTTTTTTTTTTTTTTTAGATCATTCATTAGAATGTTGAACAATATTGGAGCAATTACAGAGCCCTGAGGAGTACCTGCTTGCAATGTTCGTGTAGATGAATACGTATTCCCTATTTTAGTTTGGATTTTTGTTTTCTAAGAAGTATTTTATCAAGTTATACATATGTCCCGAAAATCCAATCGTCTTCAGTTTTAATATTAGACGTAAATGCCACAGTTGGTCATAGGCTTTAGTGGTGTCGAAAAAAGTTGCAAGCTAACATTGTGTGTGTGTGTGTGTGTGTGTGTGTGTGTGTGTGTGTGTGTGTGTGTGTATGTGTGTGTGTGTGTGTGTGTGTGTGTGTGTGTGTGCGCGCGCGCGCACAAGACAGAGAGAGAGAGAGATAGACAGACAGACGTACAAACAAACTGACAGAGAAACAGACAGACAGAAACACAGAGACAGAGACAGAGAGACATAAACAGACAGACAGACAGAGAGAACAGAACAAACTGGGGAAAAGAAAGAAAATGAGACGGAACATAGTGCTGGAAAAATGATAGGGAGGGAAGAAGATAAAAAACAATACCAAACAAACACCCCTCTGCCCCCCGTCCCCGCCCTCCGGCCCCTAACATCAAACAGCCACTTAATGTGCAGCCAATTTGTGCAGTATCAGGTAACGACTTGAAAGTGAGCTGGGAGAAATGTTGGTGAGGAACGCTTTCATCTTTTGTGTGGAACGGATTGCCAGAAACCCGCTCTCCGTATGCAGTTGTTTTTAAATGTATCTGCCAAAAACCTGCTCTCCTAATGCATTTAGCATCTGTGCTCAATTCAGCAGCAACAGTGTTTAGCGTTTGTAGCGTGGGAAGTACAGCGTTAAACAGCAACAAGAATGACCAAAACAACAAAGATAGATTATGTAAGAAATGAAATAAACAAAGTTTCTTGCAATGGCCGTCATGTATAATCACTATATCCTTTGAAAGTTCAGGAGACTGAGCCATAAAATAAAATAAAGCATCTAGCAATATCCGTACTGTATAATCACTATATCCTTTGAAAGTTCAGGAGACTGAGCCATAAAATAAAATAAAGCATCTAGCAATATCCGTCATGTATAATCACTATATCCTTTGAAAGTTCAGGAGACTGACCCATAAATAGAATAAAGCATCTAGCAATATCCGCACTGTATAATCACAATATCCTTTGAAAGTTCAGGCAATATTTAGCAATATCCGCACTGTATACTCACAATATCCGTACTGTATAATCACAATATCCGCACTGTACATTCACAATATCCGTAGTGTATAATCACAATATCTGCACTGTATAATCACAATATCCGTACTGTATAATCACAATATCTGCACTGTACATTCACAATAATTTATCCGTACTGTACACTCACAATATCCGTACTGTACACTCAAAATATCCGTACTGTTTTATCAAATTACCGTTGGACGGCTCAGTACATGACCCATGCTCCAGTTCTCTTTGGAAATTTTATATCAGCTAGTTGCTAATTTAACAAACAAGCAAACAAAAACAGACAAACAAACAAACAATGAAACAAAGGAAATAAGCAAACAAACAAAGTAATGGTAGTCTTGTAACTCAAACTAGACCCCCACCTCTACCCTCACCCCCATAACCATTAGTCATCCGGATGAGACAATAAACCGAGATCCCGTGTGCAGCACCCGCAGAGCGCACTGAAAAACAACAACAACCGGTAACAAGTGTTGTCCTCTGGCAAACATCCACTGGGATTGGTAACAATACATGCGCTCGTGCAGCAGATGTGGTGTAAAGTATATGGATTTCTTCGAACGCAGTGACGCATTATTGTGAAACAGATTAAAACTGAAACAAACACCAGCAGTGAAGTCACTTGTAACAGACAGCAGAGACCAAGGCTGACACCCCCCTTCTGAAAAAGACTGATTCAGACTCCCCAAAACAAACTCCACCAGTGAACTAACAGACATCACCTCCTGACACAGACTGGTCCAGACTCCCCCAAACAAAAACCATCAGTGAAGTCACGTCTAACACACACCATCAGTGAAGCCATCTCAAACACACATCATCAGTGACGTCACCTCTAACAGACACCATCACCTCTAACACACACCATCAATGAAGTCACGTCTAACACACACCATCAGTGAAGCCATCTCAAACACACATCATCAGTGACGTCACCTCTAACAGACACCATCACCTCTAACACACACCATCAATGAAGTCACCACTAACAGACACCATCACCTCTAACAGACACCATCAGTGAAGTCATCTCTAACAGACATCATCAGTGACGTCACCTCTAACAAACACCATCAGTGAAGCCATCTCAAACACACATCATCAGTGACGTCACCTCTAACAGACACCATCAGTGACGTGACCTCTAACAAACACCATCAGTGAAACCATCTCAAACACACATCATCAGTGACGTCACCTCTAACAGACACCATCAGTGAAGTCACCTCTAACAAACATCATCAGTGAAGTCACCTCTAACAGACACCATCAGTAAAGTCACCTCTGATTCAGCCTCCCCAAAACAAACACCACCAGTGAACTAACAGACATCACCTCCTGACACAGACTGGTACAGACTCCCCCAAACAAAAACCATCAGTGAAGTCACGTCTAACAGACACCATCAGTGAAGTCACCTCTAACACACACCATCAGTGAAGTCACCTCTAACACACACCATCAATGAAGTCACCTCTAACACACACCATCAATGAAGTCACCTCTAAAACACACCATCAGTAAAGTCACCTCTAACAGACACCATCACCTCTAACAGACACCATCAGTGAAGTCATCTCTAACAGACATCATCAGTGACGTCACCTCTAACAGACACCATCAGTGAAGTCATCTCTAACAGACATCATCAGTGACGTCACCTCTAACAGACACCATCAGTGACGTGATCTCTGACAGACACCATCAGTGAAGCCATCTCAAACACACATCATCAGTAACCTCACCTCTAACAAACACCATCAGTGAAGCCATCTCAAACACACATCATCAGTGACGTCACCTCTAACAGACACCATCAGTGAAGTCACCTCTAACAAACATCATCAGTGAAGTCACCTCTAACAGACACCATCAGTGACGTCACCTCTAACAAACATCATCAGTGAAGTCACCTCTAACACACACCATCAGTGAAGTCACCTCTAACAGACACCATCAGTGAAGTCACCTCTAACAGACACCATCAGTAAAGTCACCTCTAACACACACGATCATCTCTAACACACACCATCAGTGAAGTCACCTCTAACAGACACCATCAGTGAAGTCACCTCTAACAGACACCATCAGTGAAGTCACCTCTAACACACACCATCAGTGAAGTCACCTCTAACAGACACCATCAGTGACGTCACTTCTAAGACACACCATCAGTGAAGTCACTCTAACAGACACCATCAGTGACGTCACCTCTAACACACACCATCAGTGAAGTCACTCTAACAGACACCATCAGTGACGTCACCTCTAACACACACCATCAGTGAAGTCACCTCTAACAGACACCATCAGTGACGTCACCTCTAACACACACCATCAGTCACGTCACCTCTAACACACACCATCAATGACGTCACCTCTAACACACACCATCAGTGAAGTTACCTCTAACAGACACCATCAATGACGTCACCTCTAACACACACCATCAGTGAAGTCATCTCTAACACACACCATCAGTGACGTCACCTCTAACACACACCATCAGTGAAGTCACTCTAACAGACACCATCAGTGACGTCACCTCTAACACACACCATCAGTGAAGTCACCTCTAACACACACCATCAGTGAAGTCACTCTAACAGACACCATCAGTGAAGTCACCTCTAACAAATATCATCAGTGACGTCACCTCTAACACACACCATCAGTGAAGTCACCTCTAACAGACACCATCAATGAAGTCACCTCTAACAGACACCACCAGTGAAGTCACCTCTAACACACACCATCAATGAAGTCACGTCTAACAGACACCATCAGTGAAGTCACCTCTAACAGACACCATCAATGAAGTCACCTCTAACACACACCATCAGTGAAATCACCTCTAACACACACCATCAGTGAAGTCACCTCTAACACACGCCATCAGTGAAGTCACCTCTAACAGACACCATCAGTGAAGTCACCTCTAACAGACACCATCAGTGACGTCACCTCTAACACACACCATCAATGAAGTCACCTCTAACACACACCATCAGTGAAGTCACCTCTAACACACACGATCAGTGAAGGCACCTCTAACAGACACCATCAGTGAAGTTACCTCTAACACACACCATCAATGAAGTCACGTCTACCATTAATGAAGTCACCTCTAACAGACACCATCAGTGAAGTCACCTCTAACAGACACCATCAGTGAAGTCATGTCTAACACACACCATCATCTCTAACACACATCATCAGTGAAGTCACCTCTAACACACACCATCAGTGAAGTCACCTCTAACAGACACCATCACCTCTAACAGACACCATCACCTCTAACACACATCATCAATGAAGTCACCTCTAACAGACGCCATCACCTCTAACAGACACCATCAGTAAAGTCACCTCTAACAGACACCATCATCTCTAACAGACACCATCAATGAAGTCACCTCTAACAGACACCATCACCTCTAACACACATCATCAGTAAAATCACCTCTGACACACACCATCAGTGACGTCACCTCTAACAGACACCATCAGTGACGTCACCTCTAATACACACCATCAGTGAAGTCACCTCTAACAGACACCATCAGTGACGTCACCTCTAACACACACCATCAGTGAAGTTACCTCTAACAGACACCATCAGTGACGTCACCTCTAACAGACACCATCAGTGACGTCACCTCTAAAACACACCATCAATGAAGGCACCTCTAACACACGCCATCAGTGAAGTCACCTCTAACAGACACCATCAGTGACGTCACCTCTAACACACACCATCAGTGAAGTCACCTCTAACAGACACCATCAGTGAAGTCACCTCTAACAGACACCATCAGTGAAGTCACCTCTAACACACACCATCAGTGAAGTCACCTCTAACAGACACCATCAGTGAAGTCACCTCTAACACACACCATCAGTGAAGGCACCTCTAACAGACACCATCAGTGAAGTTACCTCTAACACACACCATCAATGAAGTCACGTCTAACAGAAACCATCAGTGAAGTCACCTCTAACAGACACCATCAGTGAAGTCACCTCTAACAGACACCATCAGTTACGTCACCTCTAACAGACACCATCAGTGAAGTCACCTCTAACACACACCATCAATGAAGTCACCTCTAACAGACACCACCTGTAACAGACACCATCAGTGAAGTCATCTCTAACAGACATCATCAGTGACGTCACCTCTAACAAACACCATCAGTGAAGCCATCTCAAACACACATCATCAGTGACGTCACCTCTAACAGACACCATCAGTGACGTCACCTCTAACAAACACCATCAGTGAAGCCATCTCAAACACACACCATCAGTGAAGTCACTTGTAACAAATATCATCAGTGAAGTCACCTCTAACACACACCATCAGTGAAGTCACCTCTAACACACACCATCAGTGAAGTCACCTCTAACAGACACCATCAGTGAAGTCACCTCTAACACACACCATCAGTGAAGTCACCTCTAACAGACACCATCAGTGGAGTCACCTCTAACAGACACTATCAGTGAAGTCACCTCTAACACACACCATCAGTGAAGTCACCTCTAACACACACCATCAGTGAAGTCACCTCTAACAGACACCATCAGTGACGTCACCTCTAACACACACCATCAGTGAAGTCACCTCTAACAGACACCATCAATGAAGTCACCTCTAACAGACACCATCAGTGACGTCACCTCTAACACACACCATCAGTGAAGTCACCTCTAACAGACACCATCAATGAAGTCACCCCTAACACACACGATGAGTGAAGTTACCTCTAACAGACACCATCAGTGACGTCACCTCTAACACACACAATCAGTGAAGTTACCTCTAACAGACACCATCAGTGACGTCACCTCTAACACACACCATCAGTGACGTCACCTCTAACACACACCATCAGTGAAGTTACCTCTAACAGACACCATCAATGACGTCACCTCTAACACACACCATCAGTGAAGTCACCTCTAACACACACCATCAATGAAGGCACCTCTAACACACACCATCAGTGACGGCACCTCTAACACACACCATCAATGAAGGCACCTCTAACACACACCATCAGTGACGTCACCTCTAACACACACCATCAGTGAAGTTACCTCTACCAGACACCATCAGTGACGTCACCTCTAACACACACCATCAGTCACGTCACCTCTAACACACACCATAAGTGAAGTTACCTCTAACAGACACCATCATTGACGTCACCTCTAACACACACCATCAGTGAAGTCACCTCTAACACACGCCATCAGTGAAGTTACCTCTAACAGACACCATCAATGAAGTCACCTCTAACACACGCCATCAGTGAAGTCACCTCTAACAGACACCATCAGTGAAGTCACCTCTAACACACGCCATCAGTGAAGTCACCTCTAACACACACCATCAATGAAGTCACCTCTAACACACGCCATCAGTGAAGTCACCTCTAACAGACACCATCAGTGAAGTCACCTCTAACAAATATCATCAGTGACGTGACCTCTAACACACACCATCAGTGAAGTCACCTCTAACAGACACCATCAATGAAGTCACCTCTAACAGACACCATCAGTGAAGTCACCTCTAACACACACCATCAGTGACATCACCTCTAACACACACCATCAGTGAAGTTACCTCTACCAGACACCATCAGTGACGTCACCTCTAACACACACCATCAATGAAGTCACCTCTAACACACGCCATCAGTGAAGTCACCTCTAACACACACCATCAATGAAGGCACCTCTAACACACGCCATCAGTGAAGTCACCTCTAACAGACACCATCAGTGAAGTCACCTCTAACAAATATCATCAGTGACGTCACCTCTAACACACACCATCAGTGAAGTCACCTCTAACAGACACCATCAGTGAAGGCACCTCTAACAGACACCATCAGTGAAGTTACCTCTAACACACACCATCAATGAAGTCACGTCTAACAGAAACCATCAGTGAAGTCACCTCTAACAGACACCATCAATGAAGTCACGTCTAACACACACCATCAGTGAAGTCACCTCTAACAGACACCATCAGTGAAGTCACCTCTAGCACACGCCATCAGTGAAGTCACCTCTAACAGACACCATCAGTGAAGTCACCTCTAACATACACTATCAGTGAAGTCACCTCTAACACACACCATCAGTGAAGTTACCTCTAACACACACCATCAATGAAGTCACGTCTACCATCAATGAAGTCACCTCTAACACACACCATCAGTGAAGTCACCTCTAACACACACCATCAGTGAAGTCACCTCTAACAGACACCATCAGTGAAGTCATGTCTAACACACACCATCACCTCTAACACACATCATCAGTGAAGTCACCTCTAACAGACACCATCACCACTAACAGACACCATCAGTGAAGTCACCTCTAACAGACGCCATCATCTCTAACAGACACCATCAGTAAAGTCACCTCTAACAGACACCATCACCTCTAACACACATCATCAATGAAGTCACGTCTAACAGACACCATCAATGAAGTCACCTCTAACACACATCATCAGTAAAATCACCTCTGACACACACCATCAGTGACGTCACCTCTAACAGACATCATCAGTGAAGTCACCTCTAACAGACACCATCAGTGAAGTCACCTCTAACAGACACCATCAGTGACGTCACCTCTAAGACACACCATCAGTGAAGTCACCTCTAACAGACACCATCAGTGACGTCACCTCTAACAGACACCATCATTGAAGTCACCTCTAACAGACACCATCAGTGACGTCACCTCTAACACACACCATCAGTGAAGTCACCTCTAACAGACACCATCAGTGACGTCACCTCTAACACACACCATCAGTGAAGTCACCTCTAACAGACACCATCAGTGACGTCACCTCTAACACACACCATCAGTGAAGTCACCTCTAACAGACACCATCAGTGACGTCACCTCTAACAGACACCATCAGTGACGTCACCTCTAACACACACCATCAGTGAAGTCACCTCTAACAGACACCATCAGTGACGTCACCTCTAAAACACACCATCAATGAAGGCACCTCTAACACACGCCATCAGTGAAGTCACCTCTAACAGACACCATCAGTGAAGTCACCTCTAACAGACACCATCAGTGAAGTCACCTCTAACAGACACCATCAGTGACGTCACCTCTAAGACACACCATCAGTGAAGTCACCTCTAACAGACACCATCAGTGACGTCACCTCTAACAGACACCATCAGTGACGTCACCTCTAACACACACCATCAGTGAAGTCACCTCTAACAGACACCATCAGTGACGTCACCTCTAACACACACCATCAGTGAAGTCACCTCTAACAGACACCATCAGTGACGTCACCTCTAACACACACCATCAATGAAGTCACCTCTAACACACACCATCAGTGAAGTCACCTCTAACAGACACTATCAGTGAAGTCACCTCTAACAGACACTATCAGTGAAGTCACCTCTAACAGACACCATCAGTGAAGTCACCTCTAACACACACCATCAGTGAAGTCACCTCTAACAGACACCATCAGTGAAGTCACCTCTAACAGACACCATCAATGAAGTCACGTCTAACAGACACCATCAGTGAAGTCACCTCTAACAGACACCATCAATGAAGTCACCTCTAAGACACACCATCAGTGAAGTCACCTCTAACAGACACCATCAGTGAAGTCACCTCTAACACACACCATCAATGAAGTCACCTCTAACAGACACCATCACCTCTAACAGACACGATCAGTGAAGTCATCTCTAACAGACACCATCAGTGACGTCACCTCTAACAGACACCATCAGTGACGTCACCTCTAACAAACACCATCAGTGAAGCCATCTCAAACACACACCATCAGTGAAGTCACTTGTAACAAATATCATCAGTGAAGTCACCTCTAACAGACACCATCAGTGAAGTCACCTCTAACAGACACCATCAGTGAAGTCACCTCTAACAGACACCATCAGTGAAGTCACCTCTAACACACACCATCAGTGAAGTCACCTCTAACAGACACCATCAGTGGAGTCACCTCTAACAGACACTATCAGTGAAGTCACCTCTAACACACACCATCAGTGAAGTCACCTCTAACAGACACCATCAGTGAAGTCACCTCTAACACACACCATCAGTGAAGTCACCTCTAACAGACACCATCAGTGAAGTCACCTCTAACACACACCATCAGTGAAGTCACCTCTAACAGACACCATCAGTGGAGTCACCTCTAACAGACACCATCAGTGGAGTCACCTCTAACACACACCATCAGTGGAGTCACCTCTAACAGACACTCTCAGTGAAGTCACCTCGAACAGACACCATCACCTCTACCAGACACCATCAGTGAAGTCACCTCTAACAGACACCATCAGTGAAGTCACCTCTAACAGACACCATCACCTCTAACAGACACCATCAGTGAAGTCACCTCTAACAAATATCATCAGTAAAGTCACCTCTAACACACACCATCAGTGAAGTCACCTCTAACACATACCATCAGTAAAGTCACCTCTAACAAATGTGACCCTCCACCACGAAATGAGTCGCTTTGCACCAGAGTTCGATTTTTAGTTATTGGTATATCATAAATCTGCAATAAATGACCTTTACAGCGAAAAAAAAAAGTTTGTAAATCGGATGATTCTGTGAAAAGTTATTGTGATTTGAAGTTCTAAAGTCGCGAAAGTAACGAACTGAGAAATCAAGGCCGAAAAGTTTTGGAACATCTTCATAGCAACCACATACTTCTAAGCAAGATATGTTCATGAAATTTGGCACACACATACTTAGTGGCAATGTCCACAATTGCACAAAGTTTGAAAGAAAAATATTGAGTGTATTTGATTTTATTCAAATAAGAATTTTCTATTTTTTTTGGAAAGAATTGCAACTGAAGTATTAGTATACTTACTTTTTAATCAGCTCAACATGACTAAAAACCTTCCAGTTTTAAGATCAGTTTTGTTGTGGTGTTGTTTGTGGTCCAATTACTATGAAACTTTTGCTTTGTATAGTATGTGTACTAAAATTTATGCCAGATTATAGGTAAAAAATGCTAAATCATGATGCCGAATCATGTAATTGTGGTAATTCAATGTGCTCACTGGCTTAGTGTGCTTGTGATATTACCATAATCCATACAACAAGCACAACAAAATAACAAAAAAGATCCACACAACAAAACTGCTCATACAAAAGGTACAAGTTCATGTGTGTTTTATCCCAGCATAGCATCAAATGAAATACATTTCATAATCCAAATGAACACTTCAAACAATTCATCTGCAAAGAAAACCTACTTGTCAAACCCATACTTCACACAATAAAGACACACAACCTCATCAAACAAACACTCAATCTGCTAAAAAAATAAAAAAATTTAAAAAAAGTGCAGATATGTGGCACAGGTAATCAATTCTTGTGGTACAAAGTGTCATCAGGGTGGATGGTGTTGATGCTGAACCTTCTTCCTCCACTCTTTTTTCTCCACCGGTGGTGTCAGTATGTTCCAAAAATGCATGGTTTATCCTGAAACAGTTTGTTATGTAATACTTCTTTTTCTCTTTTCATTTCCTTTGTTCTGAATTATTTTCTATATGTTCTAAAGTTTATTCATTAATGCTAATAATGTAAGATTAAATATCAACAGTAATTTCAGTTTTGTACATTTACATCACAGCTTTCATTCTTTACACAGGACTTTACAAAATGCTTTACTTCTAGTTCTATGTACTTTATCAGAAAAAAAAACAAAAAAAAACACTTATATATATATATATATATATATATATATATATATATATATATATAATCAGACAAAGCAGTTTACTGATAATAAAAGTATGAAATAGTGATTATTAATGCTGTATCACTATGAGTATCAGTGTGCATATCAGTGTGCATGTGCATGACATGCTGCAATCCATTAAGTTACTTTATGCATAGTGGCATGTCAAGCACATGCACACTTATATCATTTATGTAAATGTCTGTGCAAAAGTTTACAATTCCATACATGTACATCTAGACAAAGTTTGTAAAAAGAAACTAAGTTTGCACACTTCATGGTAAATTTATACTATAAATCATAGTACATTAACAGTTTGCTCACTCACTCATAGATAGTTCACCAGCAGACAGTTCTTTAGTTGACAGTGTAGTTAGTGTGGTGGTGTTGCCTCTCCTTCTGATGACATGACTTGCCAGCAGTGATCTCAGAATTATTCACTGGTGTACAGGCAGGCATATAAAGTACCATCATATCTTTCAGGGCTGAAAAAGAAATTGAACTATTAGTAATACTGTTAGTATTTACTGTTGACGCAACTCTATATTTATTTACCTCAAAACAACACAGACACAGAAACACACACACACACACACACACACACACACACACACACACACACCAACCTGACACACATTCACATAAAATATCCATTCAAGCAAATTCTGTGAAACTGAAAACTGTTCATAATGTCATGCCCCTGAACCTCCCCTAGCTCAGTTAAATGGTTAAACTGTGAAGAGACAGTGTGTGTGTGTGTGTGTGTGTGTGTGTGTGTGTGTGTGATATTGTGTGAGTATGTGACTCACTGTGTGACACACATTGTGTGTGTGTGTGTGTGTGTGTGTGTGTGTGTGTGAGAGAGAGAGAGAGAGAGAGAGAGAGAGAGAGAGAGTGTGAGTGTGTGTGTGTGTGAGTGAGTGACATGTATACACAATGTGTCACACATTGTGTGTGTGTGTGTGTGTGTGTGTGTGTGTGTGTGTGTGTGTGTGTGTGTGTGATATTTTAATTTACATTCTGTTAATTTCCTCAGATTCATTTTATTCTTTTAATCATTTTTATTCCAGATGTCAAACAGTGAATTTCTGTTCCAATGTAATAAATCAGTCTTGAGTCAATCATTGTTAAATAAATTATTATCAATTGATTATTTCATCATTACATTTCAGTATTTGTCAATGTGGGTAAAATAAGAATGCTTACCTTCAGACACTTCAGATATACAGTCCCCCAGTCACTTTGCTTGCATATTCCTTGTGTGAGCTGTGAGAAACACAGTTCTATCACTTCAGTGCAGCAAGTCAGTTTCACTTGTTTCCATGTCAGTCACAACACTGATGGCACCTGGTGCATGTGATTTCGGCAATGACAGGCGAAGGCTTCCAACCTTTCTGTATCTAGTGCAAATGTTGATTCGTCATCTACATCAAAATTAATAGTATTGTTGATGAAAACTGAACGACAATCCTGCGTCGTCTGCTTTCGAAATCAGCGTTGCCTTCGTGTTCACTGAGATCGATTTCATGAACGGTCAGTTCCATCAATGAAGTACTGGGTTAGAAACTCACAAACGTTGTCTTCTTCACTGAATGGCAAAATGTGTGCGACGCAAGTTATCTTGTCAGGAAATCGCCAAGTCACTCTTGAAAACGTGCTTCCGAACCCTGCGACCATCTTTATTTGAGCTAGCGTGCTGAATGGCTGGTTTCGTCACGTGGCCTCTCTCGGCCAATGACAGAGGGGATTTTCCTTCATAGTGACGCATTGCTTACGTAGTGTATCCTTATTTTGAAAGCGACGATTCGCTCGTAGTTAAAAAAATCAACCAATGAGAAGGACATAGATTGAAAGAGACGGACTTGACCTTTAAAACAATGTATGATTCGACCGGTCGATTCCAAGAGATGAGGGAGGGTAAGCTTGTCAAAGTTGATCGATTTCGCGAAGTCATAGGCGATCAGAATGACGGGTTAGGCATTTTAAGCACACTTTTAAGGCAAAAGAAGACGCAGTTATGCCTAGATACTTCAATATGAGATAAAAGAAAGCCTAAAGTTTATTATGAAGTCAAAATCTGAAAATCGACAACCTGACCCCCACCCGCCTAAAATCGCCGCTAGCGGGAAAGTTGGTCAGGGACACAGCGACTCATTCCGTGATGGAGGGTCACAAATATCATCAGTGAAGTCACCTCTAACACACACCATCAGTGACGTCACCTCTAACACAAACCATCAGTGAAGTCACCTCTAACACACACCATCAGTGACGTCACCTCTAACAAATATCATCAGTGAAGTCATCTCTAACAGACAGAGGTCCCCCAAAAAACAAACACTAGCAGTGAACTAACAGACAGTACAGACCTTCCACCCCTGGCACAGACTGATTCAGAATAACCCCAAACACCAGGGGTCTTATGCATGAAACCGTAGTAAACGTACAGTTGCCAACTAAACGAAAGTTGACAACTAAATATCAAAGTAACGAATGCACGAAACCTTACTTCCGGTTGTTTCGATCGAAGTTGGCTCCTAAATTTACATCTCCTTCAGAGGTGGTGGAAATCCTTTAGTTGCCAAGTATCCGGCCAAACAAGATGGCGTGTTCGTGTTGAAGCGACAAAACATGCGCGCAATCCGAAGAGAACGCGTACCAGTGGACCATGAATATCCAATAAAAATTTTAAACAACTCACAAATCTACATGAATTTTCGATTTCCAAGGCATGTATATATATATTTTTTGGTTAGCACGAAAAAGCAGGAGACGACATCGAAGTACGAAGGACCGAGAGAATCGCTCACCCCCGTTTTGCAAATTTGCCTGACACTTAGAACGCTGCACTTAGAACGCTACACTTAGAACGCTCCAGGAGCATTTCAAATTTGCCTGACACTTAGAACGCTACAGGAGCATTTCAAATTTGCCTGACACTTAGAACGCTACACTTAGAACGCTGCAGAGCATTTCAAACTGCTGTGGCAGATTGGATCAGTGTGGATCAAGTGACAGCAGTTCGTACAGTAAGGCGAGTGACCAACGCTGTCTGTCGCTGTGTGGGGAAATGGACACGCGGACAAGAGAGCGAGGCGGCGAGGTCGGCACAAACGACAGTTCTTTGCGATGAGAGACGTTACAAATGACGGAGGGTGCAACACGCACCACATCCATGCAGGCGTCATCACGTGAATTCCAGAATGGTTTTAACTGATAATCGAAAACATCATTCTCTCAATGTGCAGGTACGTCAATCATGCATAAGACCCCAGTGAACTAAAAGACATCACCGACCTCCCTCCAGACACAGACTGATTCAGAATATCCCCAAACAAACACCAGTGATCCAACTAACATCACCGACCTCCGCTACTGATTCAGAATATCACTAAAACAAACACCAGTGAACTAACACCACCGACCTTGCCTACTGATTCAGAATATCACTAAAACAAACACCAGTGAACTAACACCACCGACCTCCCCTACAGATTCAGAATATCACTAAAACAAACACCAGTGAACCAACACCACCGACCTCCCCTACAGATTCAGAATATCACTAAAACAAACACCAGTGAACCAACACCACCGACCTCCGCTACTGATTCAGAATATCACTAAAACAAACACCAGTGAACTAACACCACCGACCTCCCATACAGATTCAGAATATCACTAAAACAAACACCAGTGAACCAACACCACCGACCTCCGCTACTGATTCAGAATATCACTAAAACAAACACCAGTGAACTAACACCACCGACCTCCCCTACAGATTCAGAATATCACTAAAACAAACACCAGTGAACCAACACCACCGACCTCCCCTCCAGATTCAGAATATCACTAAAACAAACACCAGTGAACTAACACCACCGACCTCCGCTACTGATTCAGAATATCACTAAAACAAACACCAGTGAACCAACACCACCGACCTCTGCTACTGATTCACAATATCACCAAAACAAACACCAGTGAACTAACACCACCGACCTTGCCTACTGATTCAGAATATCACTAAAACTAACACCAATGAACTAACACCACCGACCTCCCCTCCTGACGCAGGCTGATCCCGGAGTCCCCCCGCTGGTTGTCGTCCCGGGGCCGCGAGGCGGAGGCGGTGAAGATCCTGGAGCGGATCGCCAAGTCCAACAAGACAAAACTGCCGCCCATAGAAGACGCCAGCCAGCTGATGAAGGGAGAGGAGCAGATCAGTCTGCGGTACGCCGTCCGCAGCAAGGAGCTTCTCATCAGGGTCATCATCGTCCTCAGCAACATGTGTGTGTGTGTGTGTGTGTGTGTCTTTCTCTGTGTGTGTGTGTGTGTGTGTGTGTGTGTGTGTGTTCTTTTGTTTAGCGTCTTTTCACTATCAGTGATCAGTGATACACACACACAGACACAGACACACACACAGACACACACACACACACACACACACAGAAACACACACACACACACAGATAGTGATGTCTGTGTGTGTGTGTCTGTGTCTGTGTGTGTGTATGTGTGTCTTTCTCTGTGTGTGTGTGTATGTGTGTGTGTGTGTGTGTGTTTTTCTCTGTGTGTGTGTGTGTGTGTATGTGTGTGTGTGTGTGTGTGTCTGTGTCTGTGTGTCTTTCTCTGTGTGTGTGTGTGTGTGTGTCTGTGTCTGTGTGGCTGTGTGGCTGTGTGTGTATGTGTGTGTCTCTCTCTCTCTCTCTCTCTCTCTCTCTCTGTGTGTGTGTGTGTGTGTGTGTGTGTGTGTGTGTGTGTGTCCCGATTTCGCATGTTTTCCTTTCAAGGGAGGCAACACAATACGGATCTAAAGAAGAGAAAAGTCCACTTTACTGGCTGGGTTGATCTGAAGTCTTTCCCCCAATTTATGAAGTGACACAACCATGGCTTACTTTACACGACTGGGGGCCTACTCTGGCAATGTTGTTTATCATTGATATTGGCACTATATTTTGAGTTAGCTTCATAGCAAAGTTTAGTGCAATGGTTTATATTCTCTAGAAACTTACAGATTCATGCAACATAATGTACTTTGTTCATACTAATTAATTTTCTAGGGTTACCTAATTAATTTTCTTGCATTCCAGCAGTAATTGATGGGGCAAGATAGGCAGACAGAGAAGGGGAAATAGGGCCTGGAGAGAGAGAAAGAGGGGGAAGGAAATTATAAAACTAAAAGGGGCAAGACAAGGGGTGAGGAGGTGATTTCATTTCATTCCATATTGTTTATAGCCTAGTCAAATACAGTAGGCCTTCTCAAGGCTGTGAGAGGAGGTGATCTGAGGGTAGATAGTAAAAAATAGATATACATGAAGAGACAGATTATACAGAGGAAAAGGCAGAGAAAGGGGGTGGGGGGAGAGGGAGAGAGAGAGAGAGAGAGAGAGAGAGAGAGAGAGAGAACAAATAGATCTATAGACTCAGACACCCACAACCTTATGCAGAGAGAGAAAGATATTCAGAGAGAGAGCACAGTGATACACACACACACACACACACAGAGAGAGAGAGAGAGAGAGAGAGAGAAAAGCATGCAAATACACAAACACTCACACGCACACACAAATAGAGAGAGAGAGAGAGAAAGAGAGAGCGCACACACACACACACACATATATATAAACATACACACACACACACACACATACATACATACATACACATGATACACACACACACACACACACACACACACACACACATATATACATACATACATATAACACACATACATACAATACATACATATAATATATGTATACATACATACATGTATACATACATACAAACATACATGTATACATAAATACATACATACATATATACATACATACATACGTATACATGCATACATGTTACACACAAACAATGGAAAACAAGACTTACCTGAGTACTAGGAGTGTGCTAGTCCATCAGCATTGTTATTCTATTTTTTGACAAGGAGGCAGCAGTGCATTTCACACCCAAATGGAAATTTTCAAAAGATTGATCTTCCGAAATCTTGATGACAAACAGTGGTATTCCATTCTCAATTTTTTTGGATTGAACAACCAAAACACAACTGTCCATGAAAACAATCACAGGAACAGGCAAATCTCTCTCATTTGCTAACAACTTCTCTTTCAAATCAGAAAATGTAACATTGTCACTCATCAAAAATGCTGCGAGCTGATCTTCCTTGTTCCTCTCGAAGCATGACGAGCGCTTTGTTGATCGAGGAGGTGGTGCAGGTGTGGGGATCTGGCTGGGAGGTACATTTGGCCAAACAGACGGTGGATGTTTAGGTCGCTGTTTTCCTCTTGAAGTGTCGCTCACAAACAACAGTATCTTTTGAAACGATCAACTTGTCATTTGGTATTGCAGAAATCCAAGCTTTCTTCTCATTTTCATCCTTTGGAAACCGATAGACAGACAATTTCTTCTCTGTGTCACACCCTTTTTCAGAAGAATAATTCGTTTTACAGCCGTAAACACAACATTTCTTTCCCATGACAGAATCCAAACACAAGAAAAACGTGCCATGAAAAACCGGAAGTTAGTTACCGAAGCCAAACAACCGAAATGAAAGCAAAAGAAAAAGAGAAGAAGAAAACTCTGCATACATGATCATACATGACTATTCTGTGAATAAGATAAAAGACTCTGGGTTCGTGGTGATTGATTGAAGTTTTCCCCAGGCCATACTGGAACAAACAATCCCTACTTCGTCCGTTTTACCGTTTTCTTTGAATTTAGACATCAAAGGGGAGAAAACTTCGTTCGCAGTTTGGGGAATCAATTTTAAGGAGTTAGGTCCCTTGACCGACCCTTGCCGTTTTACCGTAGGCCCCCAGTCAGAGAGAGAGCTTGCACTACGAAGTGGCCTGTGGTAAAGTTCGCTATGGACACAACACAATGGGCTAGTCTTCTGGGTAGAGACCTTATATCAATGCGTTTTCAGGGTCAGAAATGACCATGTTATTTGGTGAATATTAACACACACACACACACACACACACACACACACACACACACCTCTCTCCCCCTCTCTCTCTCTCTTTATATAACAAAAATATATATGTCGTCGTCATTGTAATATATGTAATATATGTGGATTTTACTGTGAAATTTTGCCAGGACAACTGTCAGGTTGCCGTGGGTTCTTTGAAATGTACGTGCTAACTGCTAACTGCACGCTGAATGATGCCACCTCAGTTTTTCGTCTCAACCGATTGACTAGCGTGCAAATCACGAATCAAGGTCTGGTGTTCGTTCGTACTTCAGTTTGACGTCTGCAGAACAGAGAAATGACTTGCCTCTTATGGAAATCATTTTGGTAACGTTTTCCCATGAAACCACACATTTTCTGTATACTTCTAAAGTTTGGTGTGTGTGTGTGTGTGTGTGTGTGTGTGTGTCTGTCTGTCTGTCTGTCTGTCTGTCCGTCTGTCTGTCTGTCTGTGTCTGTGTCTGTGTGTTCATGCACATGCACACATATATATATATGTGTGTGTGTGTGTGTGTGTGTGTGTGTGTGTGACTGTTGATTAAGAACTGTTGAGAGAGTGTGGGTGTCACGACTTGTGACGGCAGTTAGGGCGTGTGGCCCGTCTTCGTTTTTCTCCCCCCTCTACTTTCACTTTCCCTCCTTCTCCCATCCTTCAGTTCGCACAGAAGTCTCGAATTGCGCACGAACCACGTGCATGCATATTACTCAGTCCCTCCTTCTCCCACCCTTCAGTTCGCACAGAAGTCTCGAATTGTGCACGAACCACGTGCATGCATGTTACTCAGCTCACCTGAGCGAAAATGAAATATTGTTGGGCAGCAACAATATTCGAGGCTTTTGCAGCCCGACTGCCGTAGTGTACGGGTCGTTCCTGTTGTTGGTGGGGTAGCTACCCCAACGTCTTGGCACCAGTTGAAGTGAGGGCCGCCTTCACTCCATTGGAGCCACTTTGGTGTTTCTTCGTCTGTCTTCGTCGTCGTCGTGTCTTTGTGGTGGTCGTTGGTGTACGCTACCTGTGGCAGGTAAGAAGCCACTTGTCTACTTAGCTTGGTTGTAGTTCCATCAGGGATGTAGGTATGTAAAGAGGTAGAGGTTCGACAAGAAAGAAAGGTGTACGTTAGGTTTTGACACAATCTATTTCGTTAATTACTTGTGCTACCACTGCGTGAATATGTACTTTTTCTTGTGTCGGTTGATATTTTTGCCAATTTTATTGTTATTGAGTTTTAAAATGATACAATTTTACCTTAGTTCACTGTTGTGTAAAACTGAGCGTTGGCTCTGTATGTTAGGTGTAGAGAGTGCGAGTGCCGTGTATGAGTTCTGTAATTCGTCTTGTCAATGGAATTATATTCCAGCTTCTATTTTGAATGTGCTGTACATTTGTTTTTGTTTTTATTTTGTTAATTATCGTTAGAATTGGTATTGCTCAGCACGGGGGGAACATTCCGTAATGTTCCAGCTCTCGCTGTGTGCCGGGTGTCCCAGGCCTTTCGTCTGGTGACCCAGATCTTCACCCTCTCCTGTCCCGTGACTGGCGTCCTGGGTGTCCGTCCCCTCCTGCCCTGTGACTGGTGTCCTGGGTGTTCGTCCCTTCCTGTCCCGTGACTGGTGTCCTGTGTTCCGGGACTTGCAGCCTGGTCCTTTGCTTGGCACTGTATGCTGAGTCCTGGCACCTAGGCCTTTTGACTGGGGGCTTGTGCCTTTGGTCGGACCCACCGAAGTTCGTCTGGTGCCGTGTGTCAGTTTCTTTTTTTTTTTTTTTTTCTTTTTTTTTTTTTTCCTTTTAAGAGGAAAACTTCCTGAAGCCGCCAAAGACTAAAGCGTGAACATGTGTACCTGTCCTGGTTTTGGGTGGTTTGTCTTCTCCTTGAGTGTGTGTGTGGAAAATCGCTTTTGATTACATTTGGGAGAATCGGTAGTATTGTATGCGACTTCTGTTCGTTTCTTTTTTTTTTGTAGTTATGGTATACGGTGGTTTTTTTTGTTTTTTTGGTTTTTGTTTTTGTTTTTTGCAAGCATAGGCTGTGTGTAAGGTTGCGTAAGTGGGATAGACAGAGCGGAAGAGAATAAATTTTGTGTGGAAGAGAAATATGTGTATTCTGTGTTGTCGGGTGAACTGGGTTGGGTGTTAGGCTTTAAAACAGTTCTCGACCTCTTCCCTAGGGGGATCGTTAGGTTTTAAAACAGTTCTCGACCTCTTCCCTAGGGGGATCGTTAGGCTTTAAAACAGTTCTCGACCTCTTCCCTAGGGGGATCGTTAGGCTTTAAAACAGTTCTCGACCTCTTCCCTAGGGGGATCGTTAGGCTTTAAAACAGTTCTCGACCTCTTCCCTAGTGGGATCGTTAGGTTTTAAAACAGTTCTCGACCTCTTCCCTAGTGGGATCGTTAGGTTTTAAAACAGTTCTCGACCTCTTCCCTAGGGGGATCGTTAGGTTTTAAAACAGTTCTCGACCTCTTCCCTAGTGGGATCGTTAGGTTTTAAAACAGTTCTCGACCTCTTCCCTAGGGGGATCGTGACAGTGGGGTAGGTGAGGTTGGCTGGCGAGAGGAGGGGTGGGGCGTCATGGGGAGTGTGGAGGTGGAGGGGGGGGGCGGTAAAAGCGGCAGGAGGAGGGCGATGGAGCCTGCCTCCCTGTCCGTGCCCAGCTCTGCTCACAGCGGACATACTCGCTGCCCGTGCCCAGCTCTGCTCACAGCGGACACTCACTGTCCGTGCCCAGCTCTGCTCACAGTGAACACACACTCACTGCCCGTGCCCAGCTTTGCTCACAGCGGACATTCTCGCTGCCCGTGCCCAGCTCTGCTCACAGCGGACACTCACTGTCCGTGCCCAGCTCTGCTCACAGCGGACACACACTCACTGCCCGTGCCCAGCTCTGCTCACAGCGGACACACACTCACTGCCCGTGCCCAGCTCTGCTCACAGCGGACACACACTCACTGCCCGTGCCCAGCTCTGCTCACAGCGGACACACACTCACTGTCCGTGCCCAGCTCTGCTCACAGCGGACACTCACTGTCCGTGCCCAGCTCTGCTCACAGTGAACACACACTCACTGCCCGTGCCCAGCTCTGCTCACAGCGGACACTCACTGTCCGTGCCCAGCTCTGCTCACAGTGAACACACACTCACTGCCCGTGCCCAGCTCTGCACACAGCGGACACACACTCTGCACGCAGTGTACAAACACTGCACACAGCGGACACACACTCGGCACACAGTGCACACACACTCTGCACGCAGTGTATAAACACTCTGCACACAGCGGACACACACACTGCACACAGCGGACACACACTCCCTGTCACCACGGCCCTGGAAGGCTTTGGGACTTTGAACCTTTAACCACTAGCCTTTGACCTGACCTGACCTGACCTTACCTGTCACCTTATTTTTCCTTTGTTTATCAGCACCCTCCCCCAACCCCTCCAGACACAGACACACACACACACACACCAGCCAGCCTCCTCCCCCACTGATTCTTTCCCTGTCCATGCTGCTCCAGGTTTGTGATCGTGGTGGTGTACTATGGGCTGACCCTGAACATCACCAACCTGAGCGGTGACGTCTTCATCAACTTCAGTATCAACACTCTGCTGGAGATGGTGGCCTACTTCCTGTGTCTGGCCATGTTGGACCGTCTGGGCCGTAAGCCTGTCTTCACTGGCGGCATGGTGCTGTCAGGGGCTGCCTGTGCCCTGTCCATTGTGCCCGTGCTGCTGGGACTGCCCTGTGAGTTTTGTTGTCTTGCTGTGCTGTGCTGTCAGGGGCTGTGCTGTACTGTCAGGGGCTGTGCTGTGCTGTACTGTCAGGGGCTGGGCTGTGCTGTACTGTCAGGGGCTGTGCTGTACTGTCAGGGGCTGTGCTGTACTGTGCAGTCAGGAGCGTGTTGTGCTGTGCTGTCTTCACTGTCAGGGATGTGCTGTGCTGTCTTCACTGTGCTGTGCTGTCTTTGCTGTCAGGGGCTGCCCTGTGCCCGTGCTACTCGGCCTGCCTTGTGAGGTGTTGTGCTGTGCTGTGCCATGCTGTGCTCTGTACGCACGAACGCTCACACAGACAGTGCAGCACAGCACAGAACAACGCAACACAGCACAACGCAGCACAGCAAAGCGCAGCTGTTTGGTTGTTCATTTATTGGCTTTTTTCTTTCTTGATATTTCTTTCTTTCCGGACTTGTTTATTGATTACCTGTCTGATTTATTTATTTATGAATTGTGTGGTTAACCTGTCAGCATGGACAGTGGTGGTCCTGTCCATGGTGGGTCGCTTCGCCATCTGTATCGCCTTCGCCACCATCTACGTATACGGCGCTGAACTGTTCCCCACTGTCGTCCGCGCCTCCGCCATGGGAGTGGGCGTCACCTTCGCCCGCATCGGCGGCATCGTCTCCCCTTTCATGGCGGACGTGGTGGGTAACATCAGTGTTAACTTTGGTTGGTGTGTGTTCGGTGGGGCTCTGTTTCGTGACAATATCCACGTCGGCAATGCCGCCCGCTCAGATCAGGTGATTGTCTTATGCTCGCTTGGATGATTAAGTTGGCTGTTAACAACTGGCGTTGGCGAGTTTGGTTAATTACGTTTTGAAGCAATATATTGAGGTTCTCTAGTCTGGTAGATTTAGATTGGCATTGATATTTGATGCTGTCTGGTATAGTACAGTTAAATTTGGTGCTTAATTAACAGCAGACGTTGGCGAATTTGGTTTAACTGCGTTTGGAAACAATATCTGACGTTTTCTAGTTTGATAGGGTTAGATTTTGTGGTGATATCTGCTGTCTCTAGTCTGGTAGAGTTAGATTTGGTGGTAATATCTGACTCTTGTTCGGTAGAGTTAAATTTGATGGTAATACCAGGGTTTCTCTATTTTGGTTGAGTTAAATTTGATGGTAAGATCTGATGTCGCTAGTTTTGTAGGGTTACATTTGTTAGTAACACCTGACATCCTGTAGTTTTGTAGAGAAAACGATGCGTCGTTACCTACAAGGTGGGGGTAAAAGTCATACACGTTAAAATCCACTTGTGCATACGAGTGTACACAGACGCGGCAGCCAATGAGGGAAGAAGCAGAAGATTTGGTGGTGATATCTGATGTTTCCTACTTAGCTGGGTACCTTGGCAGCTTGGCACCTTGGTACCCAGCTACCAGCAAAGGTGCCAAGTTGTGCGAGGCCAACAGGACTGCTGCAGCTGTTCAGAAGAGGCAGGCCAGAAAGTCACGGGCAAACAAGCTCCCTGACAATGATATGCCTGTCTTTGTCTGCCCCAACTGTCAGCGAACATTCCGTGCGCAGATTGGACTATTCAGCCATCTGCGCACTCAGATAGATTCGTGAGCAACCCCCCCCCACCACCTCCCCCCATCCCCCAGCTGGATGACAACGATGGTCATCATCGATCTCGATGGACACACACCAGACTTATCTGGGTACAATGACGATAACATTGGTCATGTTCTTGACACCAACCCCCAAATCTGCAAAGAAACATGTCGGTCCATCCATCTAACATCACTTAAGTGGAGACGTTACATTATGACTGCTATGTGTAGTGTAGCAGGGTGCTCTGATGACAAAGAAAAGTTGTTAGTGCACGTGCACTGTTGCAGGGGTACAGGTGGTGGGGAAGAACCGAGAGTACCGGTGACAAAGGGAAGATGTTGTACAGATGTGTGGTGTTGCAGGGAGTACTGGTGACAAAGGGAAGATGTTGTACAGATGTGTGGTGTTGCAGGGAGTACCGGTGACAAAGGGAAGATGTTGTACAGATGTGTGGTGTTGCAGGGAGTACTGGTGACAAAGGGAAGATGTTGTACAGATGTGTGGTGTTGCAGGGAGTACTGGTGACAAAGGGAAGATGTTGTACAGATGTGTGGTGTTGCAGGGAGTACTGGTGACAAAGGGAAGATGTTGTACAGATGTGTGGTGTTGCAGGGAGTACTGGTGACAAAGGGAAGATGTTGTACAGATGTGTGGTGTTGCAGGGAGTACCGGTGACAAAGGGAAGATGTTGTACAGATGTGTGGTGTTGCAGGGAGTACCGGTGACAAAGGGAAGATGTTGTACAGATGTGTGGTGTTGCAGGGAGTACTGGTGACAAAGGGAAGATGTTGTACAGATGTGTGGTGTTGCAGGGAGTACTGGTGACAAAGGGAAGATGTTGTACAGATGTGTGGTGTTGCAGGGAGTACTGGTGACAAAGGGAAGATGTTGGACAGATGTGTGGTGTTGCAGGGAGTACTGGTGACAAAGGGAAGATGTTGTACAGATGTGTGGTGTTGCAGGGAGTACTGGTGACAAAGGGAAGATGTTGTACAGATGTGTGGTGTTGCAGGGAGTACTGGTGACAAAGGGAAGATGTTGTACAGATGTGTGGTGTTGCAGGGAGTACTGGTGACAAAGGGAAGATGTTGTACAGATGTGTGGTGTTGCAGGGAGTACTGGTGACAAAGGGAAGATGTTGTACAGATGTGTGGTGTTGCAGGGAATACTGGTGACAAAGGGAAGATGTTGTACAGATGTGTGGCGTTGCAGGGAGTACTGGTGACAAAGGGAAGATGTTGTACAGATGTGTGGTGTTGCAGGGAGTACTGGTGACAAAGGGAAGATGTTGTACAGATGTGTGGTGTTGCAGGGAGTACTGGTGACAAAGGGAAGATGTTGTACAGATGTGTGGTGTTGCAGGGAGTACTGGTGACAAAGGGAAGATGTTGTACAGATGTGTGGTGTTGCAGGGAGTACTGGTGACAAAGGGAAGATGTTGTACAGATGTGTGGTGTTGCAGGGAATACTGGTGACAAAGGGAAGATGTTGTACAGATGTGTGGTGTTGCAGGGAGTACTGGTGACAAAGGGAAGATGTTGTACAGATGTGTGATGTTGCAGGGAGTACTGGTGACAAAGGGAAGATGTTGTACAGATGTGTGATGTTGCAGGGAGTACTGGTGACAAAGGGAAGATGTTGTACAGATGTGTAGTGTTGCAGGGAGTGCTGGTGACAAAGGGAAGATGTTGTACAGATGTGTGGTGTTGCAGGGAGTACTGGTGACAAAGGGAAGATGTTGTACAGATGTGTGGCGTTGCAGGGAGTACTGGTGACAAAGGGAAGATGTTGTACAGATGTGTGGTGTTGCAGGGAGTACTGGTGACAAAGGGAAGATGTTGTACAGATGTGTGGTGTTGCAGGGAGTACTGGTGACAAAGGGAAGATGTTGTACAGATGTGTGGCGTTGCAGGGAGTACTGGTGACAAAGGGAAGATGTTGTACAGATGTGTGGTGTTGCAGGGAGTACTGGTGACAAAGGGAAGATGTTGTACAGATGTGTGGCGTTGCAGGGAGTACTGGTGACAAAGGGAAGATGTTGTACAGATGTGTGGTGTTGCAGGGAGTACTGGTGACAAAGGGAAGATGTTGTACAGATGTGTGGCGTTGCAGGGAGTACTGGTGACAAAGGGAAGATGTTGTACAGATGTGTGGTGTTGCAGGGAGTACTGATGACAAAGGGAAGATGTTGTACAGATGTGTGGTGTTGCAGGGAGTACTGGTGACAAAGAGATGTTGTACAGATGTGTGGTGTTGCAGGGAGTACTGGTGACAAAGGGAAGATGTTGTACAGATGTGTGGTGTTGCAGGGAGTACTGGTGACAAAGGGAAGATGTTGTACAGATGTGTGGTGTTGCAGGGAGTACTGGTGACAAAGGGAAGATGTTGTACAGATGTGTGGTGTTGCAGGGAGTACTGGTGACAAAGGGAAGATGTTGTACAGATGTGTGGTGTTGCAGGGAGTACTGGTGACAAAGGGAAGATGTTGTACAGATGTGTGGTGTTGCAGGGAGTACTGATGACAAAGGGAAGATGTTGTACAGATGTGTGGTGTTGCAGGGAGTACTGGTGACAAAGGGAAGATGTTGTACAGATGTGGTGTGTTGCAGGGAGTTCTGGTGACAAAGGGAAGATGTTGTACAGATGTGTGGTGTTGCAGGGAGTACTGGTGACAAAGGGAAGATGTTGTACAGATGTGTGGTGTTGCAGGGAGTACTGGTGACAAGCAAAAAATGTTGGTAGTGTTCATGGGCACTGATTTTCAGGTGTTGGTAAGGGGGTGGGGGGAGGAGGAAGTACTGAGAGTTCTGGTGACAACAGAAAGCTGTTGTCAGTGCACGAGCACTGTTGCAGAGGATGTTGATGACAGAAGTTATTAGTAGAGGTGCACTGTTGCAGAGGTTTTGGTGACAAAAGAAAGATTTCAGTGCAGTTGCGCTGTTGTAGGGCGTGTTGATGACAACAGAAATAAATTGTCAGTGCAGGTGCACTGTTTCAAGGGGTGTTGGTGTTATCAGTAGAGATGCCCTGTTACAGGGGTGTTGGCGTTATCAGTACAGGTGCACTATTGCAGGGGCGTTTGTGTTAACAATACAGGTGCACTGTTGCAGGGAGTGTTAACAGTAGAGGTGCACTGTTACAGGAGGTGTTGGTATTAGTACAGGGGGTGCTGGTGTTAATAATACAAGTGCTCTGTTACAGGGGGTGTTGATGTTAACAGTACAGGTGACCTGTTACATGGGGTGCTGGTGTGATTAGTACAGGTGCACTGTCATAGGGGATGGTTTTAACGGTGCAGTTGCACTGTTATAGGGGTTGCTTGTGCTAACAGTACAGGTGCACTGTTACAGGGGGTGTTGGTTGGGGGGAAGTACCAGGACGCCCTGCCTCTGGTCATCATGGGGTCTCCAGCCCTGGTGGTCGGCTTGCTGTCTACTTGGCTGCCGGAGACCCTGCACGCCAACCTCCCTGACACACTGGACGACCTCAAAACGAGCAAGATGTCAGGCTCCTCTCTCTCTCTCTCTCTCCCCCTCTCTCCCCCTCCTCTTTCTTTCTCTCACTCTGTCTTTGGTGAAGTAAAATGTAAAGCGAGTGGTCACTGACATTTTTAAAACTCGGGATATTAAGAGATTTCCCAGCAACCATTTTGGTAAAACTGTTTGACACGCAAATCAAACATACTAACATATTCCTTCAGTTCATTGACTGAAACAGAAGTCCATGAAATCCTGTAAGAAATGACAGTAAAATCCTGTGAGCTCGATCCTATACAAACCACTGTGGTTTTTTTCCCCAGTGTGTTGCTTCTTCCCACAATCACCAGTATTGTCAAGTCACCCCTTCTCCCTGGAACGTTTCTGTCCACTTTCAAAACTGCAATCGTCAACCCTCTTCTGAAGAAACCCAACCATGACGCAAACATTTTGAAAAAAAAACTATCAACCAGTTTGTAACTTTCCTTTCCTGGCTGAACTCCTTGAAAAAGCTGTCCTGAAGCTGCTCAACAACCACCTTTGTTTCAACAATCTCGTTCACCCCCTCATTGTGCCTATAGTGCTGACCACAGCACCGAAAACACCGAAACCACTCTCGTTCACATCCTAAACAGTCTACTGCTAGCGTCCGACTCCGGGAATTTCAGCCGCCTTTGACATGATAGACCATTCAATCCTTCTTTCCCGTCTTCATTTTACATTTGGCATCAGGGCACTGTTATTAACTGGTTCAAATATTATCTCATTGATCGATTCCAGTCGGTCATCGTTGATAATTTCCAGTCTGAACCCGATAAAATCGAACAGAGTCCCACAGGGATCTGCTTTCGGCCCAGTGCACTTCACACTGTACACTGCTCCTCTCCCTGAAATTATCAACCACCACAATGTCAGTCATCATTCTTATGCTGACACTCAGTTTCAGAAGCGTGATACCCCTGAAAAATTGGCCTCGCTCTTGCAAGAAACATCCGACTGGACATTCAAAACTGGATGACTTTAAGTGGTGGTGGTGTGTCCATCGAGATCGATGATGACCATCGTTGTCATCCAGCTGGGGGAGGGGGAGGATGCTCATGAATCTATCTGTGAATGCGCAGATGGCTGAATAGTCCAATCTGCGCACGAAATGTTCGCTGACAGTTGGGGCAGACAAAGACAGGCATATCATTGTCAGGGAGCTTGTTTGCCCGTGACTTTCTGGCCTGCCTCTTCTGAACAGCTGCTGCAGTCCTGTTGGCCTCGCACAACTTGGCGCCTTTGTGCACAGCAGCGCGCCATTTGTCACGGTCCACTGCAGATTCCTCCCAGGAGTCAGGGTTGATATCAAACGCTTTAAGAGAGACTTTCAGAGTATCTCTGAAGCGCTTCTTCTGACCTCCGTGTGATCTCTTCCCTTGTTGCAGCTCGCCATAGAAGAGCCTTTTGGGCATCCGATGGTCTGGCATGCGCGCCACGTGTCCAGCCCAGCGAAGCTGGGACTGCATCAGGATGGTGAAGATGCTGGGAAGGGTGGCTTTTGCGAGCACCTCTGTGTCTGGGGTCCTGTCTTGCCACTTGATCTTCAGTAGCTTCCCGAGGCATGTTGTGTGGAAGTGGTTCAGCTTCTTGGCATGTCGTTGGTACACTATCCAAGTTTCACAGGCGTACAGTAGTGTGGGGAGAACTACTGCTCTGTAGACCTTTAGCTTGGTCTCAAGACTAATGCCTCTTCTGTTCCAGACATTTGCACTGAGTCTGCCAAAAGTTGCGCTTGCTCTTGCAATCCTGACGTTCACTTCATCGTCGATCGTCGCATTTCGTGACAGTGTGCTGCCAAGGTATGTGAACCACTCCACCGCACTGAGTCTCTGACCGTTGACTGTGATGTTGGGCTCAACGTAGGGTTTCCCTGGGGCTGGCTGATGGAGAACTTCAGTTTTCCTCGTGCTGATGGTAAGGCCGAAGTTCCTGCTGGCAGTGGCAAACTTGTCGACGCTGAGTTGCATGTCAGCTTCAGATCCAGCGTTGAGGGCACAATCATCAGCAAACAGTCTCTGATGATGTCTGTCATGACCTTCGTTTTTGCTTGAAGCCTTCTGATGTTAAACAACTTGCCATCTGTTCGGTACTTTAGGCCGATTCCAACATCGCCATCTCTGAAGGCATCAGTAAGCATTGCAGAGAACATGAGGCTGAACAGCGTTGGAGCCAGGACACAGCCTTGCTTGACACCATTTGTGACAGCAAAAGGAGCAGATGTTTCGCCATTGTCCTGGACTCGAGCTTGCATGCCTTCATGGAATTGGCTGACCAAGGAAATAAATGTCCGAGGGCATCCGTACTTGGCCATGATCTTCCACAGTCCCTCTCTACTCAAGGTGTCGAAGGCCTTAGTGAGGTCGACATAGGTGGAGAACAGATCAGCATTTTGCTCCTGACATTTCTCTTGCAGCTGCCTTGCAGCAAACACCATGTCGGTGGTTCCGCGCTCTTTCCGGAATCCACATTGGCTCTCAGGCAAATGACCTTGGTCAAGGTGTGCTGTGAGGTGGTTTAGTAGGATCCTGGCAAGTATCTTGCCTGTGATGGAGAGCAAGGAAATGCCCCGATGGTTATCACAGGCTTGCCGGTTCCCCTTTCGCTTGTACAAGTGAATGATAGATGCATCTTTGAAATCCTGGGGGATCGTCTCTTCTTTCCACATGAGTGAGTACAGCTGATGGAGCTTAGTCAGCACAGTGCCTCCATCCTTGTAGACCTCTGCTGGTATGGAGTCTGAGCCAGGTGCTTTGCCACTGGATAGCAGACGGATTGCTTTCTGGGTCTCAAGAAGTGTTGGCGGATCGTCCAGTGCTTCGTTGATGGGGACTTGTGGGAGACGGTCTATGGCTTCATCATTTATGGAGGAAGAGCGATTTAAGACACTGTTGAAGTGCTCAGCCCAACTTTTGAGAATTTTCTCCTTCTCGGTGATCAAGGTATTCCCATCTGCACTGAGGAGGGGGGATGATCCTGAGGATGTGGGGCCGTAGACTTCTTTTAAGGCATCATAGAACCTCTTCATATCGTGCCTGTCAGCATATCCCTGGATCTCATCAGCTTTGTCACTCAGCCACTTATCCTGCATCTGGCGTAACTTTTGCTGAACAGTCCTGCGGATGGCATCGTACGCATCCTTTTTTGATGTGGACTTTGGGTTGCTCAGGTAGGCTTGATGCAGACGGCGTTTCTCATCCAGAAGCTGCTTGATTTCATCACAGTTTTCATCAAACCAGTCTTTGTGCTTTCTGGTCATGGGTCCCAGGGTCTCTGAAGCTGTACTATAGATCAGCTCATGCAGGGTCCTCCAGTCAGACTCCACATTCTGGTTGTCCAGAGAGGCAGATTCCAGACGATCTTCCAGCAACTCCACAAAGGACTGTTTGATGGTGATGTTATTCAGCTTAGCGATGTTGAGCCGTTTTGGAGCCTTCTGGCCTTGGGGGCGTCTCTTGGGCTGAATTCGAATATTCAGCTTCGAGACTACAAGGTGATGGTCTGTCCAACACTCGGCGCCGCACATGGTCTTTGTTACACGTACATCTTGCCTATCCCTTTTCCTGATGATGACGTAATCGATGAGATGCCAATGCTTTGAGCGAGGGTGCATCCATGACGTCCTGTTACGGGTAGGGAGGCAGAAAACTGTGTTGGTTATCAGCAGTTCGTGCTCTGCACAAGTCTGAAGCAAAAGAAATCCATTTGGGTTGCAGTGGCCCACACCACGCTTTCCAATCACTCCATCCCAGGAGATGTAGTCAGAGCCAACTCTAGCATTGAAGTCCCCAAGAATGATGAGCTTATCTGCTTTAGGGATAGCAGCAATGACAGAGTGAAGGTCCGCGTAGAACTTCGCCTTCACTTCATCCGGGTTGGTCATGGTTGGGGCGTAGGCACTGACAATGGTGAGGTGCTTCTGGCCAGATGCCAGTGGGAGTTTCATGGTCATAAGCCTATCGTTGACTCCCTTTGGGATTCCAGCTAGCTTGCTGAAAAGTGCTGTTTTTACTGCAAAACCAACGCCAGCCTCACGTCGCTCTTCGCTTCCTCGTCCACTCCAGAAGAAGGTGTAACCAGATCCCTGTTCACAGAGCTCGCCTTCGCCTGCAAGCCGAGTCTCACTCAAGACTGCGATGTCAGTGTTGTATCTGGCGAGTTCGGATGCAACTAGTGCCGTTCTCCTTTGGGGTCTGTCTGCGTTATCTCTGTCCAGGAGAGTCCTTATGTTCCAAGCACCAATGGTGAGAGGAACGATCCTTGTTTTTTTCTTTTCTTTTTGTTTCGACCGCTGATGTAGGGTCCCCGCCAGCCGCGGTATGCTGGCCAGGGTGATATGGAGCAGGCAATTTTTAGGGCACCTTTTCTAGCCCCTTCCTCATGCCAGGGAGGTGAGCATGCATTCCTAAAGAGGGCTGCTCAGACGGCTGCCGAGCTCCATCGCTGCTCCTGTCGACGAAGAACGACCCTATGGCCTGAGCCGCCTGCGTGCAGGTCTGCGGCTGCGACTGCCAGTGTACCCACACCTGTCGTTTCGTCACTCGCCTGTCGCCACAGGACTTGGGGGTGATGAAGTGATGAAGGATGAAAGGTCATTTTGGATGACTGATGACTTGCGCGATGAGTTTGTTTAAAGTGAAGAGGAGTTGCGCAACGTCGACCTCACTCTCTCGTCCGGGTCCACCAATTTCCAGTGGCAAGACTAAGTCGAGACGACTGGAGGATGAGCACGGATGCAGTGGATGACCAAGATATCCTTTCGGTGTCTCATCTTGCTCTCTGCACTCCACAGTGCATTGCTGTAACCGCCTTCCTCTCCGTTGAACCGATAGATTGAACCGCAGATTCTGCCGGATCCAGACTTCGCATGCATGGGTAGACACACCCCGGGGGCCAACTGCGTGTGGCATGCACACTAGCACAGTGGAGCTAGATGGCCGTCGGTGGCTCTCCTGAGCCAACGCCCTTTTATGGATCTCCATAAGGGTGTCTAGCCACCCGCCTCACCAGTCCCGGAAGGGAGCAGTGGGAGTGCCGGTTTAGTCGCCGGCAACCCGACCCTGAACAGGTTGTACTGGATTACAGGTTACCAGTAGCAGATCTAATGACCTGACCTGACCTGAATGACTTTAAATAAGTTACAACTGAAAGCAGACAAAACCGAAGCAATGATCATAGGCACTAAACAAAAAATCTTCCATCACAACTGACAGTCAAGCTTGGCACTACATCCATCCCTCTTTCCAGCTCAGTCAGGAACCTCGGCGTTGTCCTTGACAACACACTGTCCATGAAAAAAATGATCAGACATGTCAATCCAGCTACTGTCAATTGTGGCGCATCAGTTCCATTCGGAAATATTTGTCAAGGGACGCAACATCTAGACTTATCGTTTCTCTCACTGTGTGAGCTGTGTTGGGCAAGAAGACAGCATGTGATGTGTGTAGTGTGTTCGGCAGGAAGGAAGGATGTAAGGTGTGTGGTGTGTTCGGCAGGAAGGAAGGATGTAAGGTGTGTTGGACAGGAAGGATGTAAGGTGTGTGGTGTGTTCGACAGGAAGGATGTAAGGTGTGTGGTGTGTTGGACAGGAAGGATGTGTGGCGTGTTGGGCAGGAAGGATGGATGTAATGTGTGTGGTGTGGCAGGAAGGAAGGATGTAAGGTGTGTGGTGTGTTGAGCAGGAAGGATGTAAGGTGTGTGGTGTGTTAAGCAGGAAGGATGTAAGGTGTGTTGAGCAGGAAGGTGTGTGCTGTGTTGGGCAGGAAGGAAGGATGCAAGGTGTGTGCTGTGTTGGGCAGGAAGGAAGGATGCAAGGTGTGTGGTGTGTTGGGCAGGAAGGAAGGATGCAAGGTGTGTGGTGTGTTGGGCAGGAAGGAAGGATGCAAGGTGTGTGGTGTGTTGGGCAGGAAGGATGTAAGGTGTGTGGTGTGTTGGGCAGGAAGGAAGGATGCAAGGTGTGTGCTGTGTTGGGCAGGAAGGAAGGATGTAAGGTGTGTGCTGTGTTGGGCAGGAAGGATGGATGTAAGGTGTGTGCTGTGTTGGGCAGGAAGGATGGATGTAAGGTGTGTGCTGTGTTGGGCAGGAAGGATGGATGTCAGGTGTGTGCTGTGTTGGGCAGGAAGGATGTAATGTGTGTGGTGTGTTGGGCAGGAAGGATGTAATGTGTGTGGTGTGTTGGGCAGGAAGGATGTAATGTGTGTGCTGTGTTGGGCAGGAAGGATGTAATGTGTGTGTGCTGTGTTGGGCAAGATGGATGTAATGTGTGTGTGCTGTGTTGGGCAGGAAGGATGTAATGTGTGTGTGCTGTGTTGGGCAGGAAGGATGTAATGTGTGTGTGCTGTGTTGGGCAGGAAGGATGTAATGTGTGTGTGCTGTGTTGGGCAAGATGGATGTAATGTGTGTGCTGTGTTGGGCAGGAAGGATGTAATGTGTGTGCTGTGTTGGGCAAGATGGATGTAATGTGTGTGCTGTGTTGGGCAGGAAGGATGTAAGGTGTGTGCTGTGTTGGGCAGGAAGGATGTAAGGTGTGTGCTGAGTTGGGCAGGAAGGATGTAAGGTGTGTGCTGTGTTGGGCAGGAAGGATGTAAGGTGTGTGCTGTGTTGGGCAGGAAGGATGTAAGGTGTGTGCTGTGTTGGGCAGGAAGGATGTAAGGTGTGTGCTGTTGGGCAGGAAGGATGTAAGGTGTGTGCTGTTGGGCAGGAAGGATGTAAGGTGTGTGCTGTGTTGGGCAGGAAGGATGTAATGTGTGCTGTGTTGGGCAGGAAGGATGTAAGGTGTGTGCTGTGTTGGGCAGGAAGGATGTAATGTGTGTGCTGTGTTGGGCAGGAAGGATGTAAGGTGTGTGCTGTGTTGGGCAGGAAGGATGTAAGGTGTGTGCTGTGTTGGGCAGGAAGGATGTGCTGTGTGTGCTGTGTTGGGCAGGAAGGATGTGCTGTGTGTGCTGTGTTGGGCAGGAAGGATGTAAGGTGTGTGCTTTTGGGCAGGAAGGATGTAAGGTGTGTGGTGTGTTGGGCAGGAAGGATGTAAGGTGTGTGGTGTGTTGGGCAGGAAGGATGTAATGTGCGTGCTGTGTTGGGCAGGAAGGATGTAATGTGCGTGCTGTTGGGCAGGAAGGATGTAATGTGTGTGCTGTTGGGCAGGAAGGATGTGCTGTGTGCTGTTGGGCAGGAAGGATGTGCTGTGTGCTGTTGGGCAGGAAGGATGTCATGTGTGTGCTGTGTTGGGCAGGAAGGATGTCATGTGTGTGCTGTGTTGGGCAGGAAGGATGTCATGTGTGTGCTGTGTTGGGCAGGAAGGGTGTAATGTGTGTGCTGTTGGGCAGGAAGGGTGTAAGGTGTGTGGTGTTGGGCAGGAAGGGTGTAACGTGTGTGCTGTGTTGGGCAGGAAGGGTGTAAGGTGTGTGCTGTGTTGGACAGGAAGGATGTAATGTGTGCTGTGTTGGACAGGAAGGATGTAATGTGTGTGGTGTTGGGCAGGAAGGATGTAATGTGTGTGCTGTGTTGGACAGGAAGGATGTAATGTGTGTGCTGTGTTGGGCAGGAAGGATGTCATGTGTGTGCTGTTGGGCAGGAAGGATGTCATGTGTGTGCTGTTGGGCAGGAAGGATGTAAGGTGTGTGCTGTTGGGCAGGAAGGATGTCATGTGTGTGCTGTTGGGCAGGAAGGATGTAAGGTGTGTGCTGTGTTGGGCAGGAAGGATGTAAGGTGTGTGCTGTGTTGGGCAGGAAGGATGTCATGTGTGTGCTGTTGGGCAGGAAGGATGTAATGTGTGTGCTGTGTTGGGCAGGAAGGATGTAATGTGTGCTGTGTTGGACAGGATGTGTGTGGTGTTGGGCAGGAAGGATGTAATGTGTGCTGTGTTGGACAGGATGTGTGTGGTGTTGGGCAGGATGGATGTAATGTGTGCTGTGTTGGACAGGATGTGTGTGCTGTTGGGCAGGAAGGATGTAATGTGTGCTGTGTTGGACAGGATGTGTGTGGTGTTGGGCAGGAAGGATGTAAGGTGTGTGCTGTGTTGGGCAGGAAGGAAGGATGTAAGGTGTGTGCTGTTGGGCAGGAAGGATGTAATGTGTGCTGTGTTGGACAGGATGTGTGTGCTGTTGGGCAGGAAGGATGTAATGTGTGCTGTGTTGGACAGGATATGTGTGGTGTTGGGCAGGAAGGATGTAATGTGTGCTGTGTTGGACAGGATGTGTGTGGTGTTGGGCAGGAAGGATGTAATGTGTGCTGTGTTGGACAGGATGTGTGTGGTGTTGGGCAGGAAGGATGTAATGTGTGCTGTGTTGGACAGGATGTGTGTGGTGTTGGGCAGGAAGGATGTAATGTGTGCTGTGTTGGACAGGATGTGTGTGGTGTTGGGCAGGAAGGATGTAATGTGTGCTGTGTTGGACAGGATGTGTGCTGTGTTGGGCAGGAAGGATGTAATGTGTGCTGTGTTGGACAGGATGTGTGTGCTGTTGGGCAGGAAGGATGTAATGTGTGCTGTGTTGGACAGGATGTGTGTGGTGTTGGGCAGGAAGGATGTAATGTGTGCTGTGTTGGACAGGATGTGTGTGGTGTTGGGCAGGAAGGATGTAATGTGTGCTGTGTTGGACAGGATGTGTGCTGTGTTGGGCAGGAAGGATGTAATGTGTGCTGTGTTGGACAGGATGTGTGTGGTGTTGGGCAGGAAGGATGTAAGGTGTGTGCTGTTGGGCAGGAAGGATGTAATGTGCGTGCTGTGTTGGGCAGGAAGGATGTAATGTGTGTGCTGTGTTGGGCAGGAAGGATGTAATGTGTGTGCTGTTGGGCAGGAAGGATGTAATGTGTGTGCTGTTGGGCAGGAAGGATGTAATGTGTGTGCTGTGTTAGGCAGGAAGGATGTAAGGTGTGTGCTGTGTTGGGCAGGAAGGATGTAATGTGTGTGCTGTGTTGGGCAGGAAGGATGTAAGGTGTGTGCTGTGTTGGGCAGGAAGGATGTAATGTGTGTGCTGTGTTGGACAAGATGGATGTAATGTGTGTGCTGTTGGGCAGGAAGGATGTAAGGTGTGTGCTGTTGGGCAGGAAGGATGTAAGGTGTGTGCTGTGTTGGGCAGGAAGGATGTAAGGTGTGTGCTGTGTTGGGCAGGAAGGATGTAAGGTGTGTGCTGTGTTGGGCAGGAAGGATGTAAGGTGTGTGCTGTTGGGCAGGAAGGATGTAAGGTGTGTGCTGTGTTGGGCAGGAAGGATGTAAGGTGTGTGCTGTGTTGGGCAGGAAGGATGTAAGGTGTGTGCTGTGTTGGGCAGGAAGGATGTAATGTATGTGCTGTTGGGCAGGAAGGATGTAAGGTGCTGGGCAGGAAGGATGTAAGGTGTGTGCTGTGTTGGGCAGGAAGGATGTAAGGTGTGTGCTGTGTTGGGCAGGAAGGATGTAAGGTGTGTGCTGTTGGGCAGGAAGGATGTAAGGTGTATGCTGTTGGGCAGGAAGGATGTAAGGTGTGTGCTGTTGGGCAGGAAGGATGTAAGGTGTGTGCTGTTGGGCAGGAAGGATGTAATGTGTGTGCTGTGTTGGGCAGGAAGGATGTAATGTGTGTGCTGTGTTGGGCAGGAAGGATGTAATGTGTGTGCTGTGTTGGGCAGGAAGGATGTAAGGTGTGTGCTGTGTTGGGCAGGAAGGATGTAAGGTGTGTGCTGTGTTGGGCAGGAAGGATGTAAGGTGTGTGCTGTGTTGGGCAGGAAGGATGTGATGTGTGTGCTGTGTTGGGCAGGAAGGATGTGCTGTGTGTGCTGTTGGGCAGGAAGGATGTAAGGTGTGTGCTGTGTTGGGCAGGAAGGATGTAAGGTGTGTGCTGTGTTGGGCAGGAAGGATGTAAGGTGTGTGGTGTGTTGGGCAGGAAGGATGTAAGGTGTGTGGTGTTGGGCAGGAAGGATGTAATGTGCGTGCTGTGTTGGGCAGGAAGGATGTAATGTGTGTGCTGTTGGGCAGGAAGGATGTAATGTGTGTGCTGTTGGGCAGGAAGGATGTAATGTGTGTGCTGTTGGGCAGGAAGGATGTGCTGTGTGCTGTGTTGGGCAGGAAGGATGTCATGTGTGTGCTGTGTTGGGCAGGAAGGATGTCATGTGTGTGCTGTGTTGGGCAGGAAGGATGTAATCTGTGTGCTGTTGGGCAGGAAGGATGTAATGTGTGTGCTGTTGGGCAGGAAGGGTGTAAGGTGCGTGGTGTTGGGCAGGAAGGGTGTAAGGTGTGTGCTGTGTTGGGCAGGAAGGATGTAATGTGTGTGCTGTGTTGGGCAGGAAGGATGTAATGTGTGTGCTGTGTTGGGCAGGAAGGATGTAATGTGTGTGGTGTTGGACAGGAAGGATGTCATGTGTGTGGTGTTGGGCAGGAAGGATGTAATGTGTGTGCTGTGTTGGGCAGGAAGGATGTCATGTGTGTGCTGTTGGGCAGGAAGGATGTCATGTGTGTGCTGTTGGGCAGGAAGGATGTAAGGTGTGTGCTGTTGGGCAGGAAGGATGTCATGTGTGTGCTGTTGGGCAGGAAGGATGTAAGGTGTGTGCTGTGTTGGGCAGGAAGGATGTAAGGTGTGTGCTGTGTTGGGCAGGAAGGATGTCATGTGTGTGCTGTTGGGCAGGAAGGATGTAATGTGTGTGCTGTGTTGGGCAGGAAGGATGTAATGTGTGCTGTGTTGGACAGGATGTGTGTGGTGTTGGGCAGGAAGGATGTAATGTGTGCTGTGTTGGACAGGATGTGTGTGCTGTTGGGCAGGAAGGATGTAATGTGTGCTGTGTTGGACAGGATGTGTGTGCTGTTGGGCAGGAAGGATGTAATGTGTGCTGTGTTGGACAGGATGTGTGTGGTGTTGGGCAGGAAGGATGTAAGGTGTGTGCTGTGTTGGGCAGGAAGGAAGGATGTAAGGTGTGTGCTGTTGGGCAGGAAGGATGTAATGTGTGCTGTGTTGGACAGGATGTGTGTGCTGTTGGGCAGGAAGGATGTAATGTGTGCTGTGTTGGACAGGATATGTGTGGTGTTGGGCCAGGAAGGATGTAATGTGTGCTGTGTTGGACAGGATGTGTGTGGTGTTGGGCAGGAAGGATGTAATGTGTGCTGTGTTGGACAGGATGTGTGTGGTGTTGGGCAGGAAGGATGTAATGTGTGCTGTGTTGGACAGGATGTGTGTGGTGTTGGGCAGGAAGGATGTAATGTGTGCTGTGTTGGACAGGATGTGTGTGGTGTTGGGCAGGAAGGATGTAATGTGTGCTGTGTTGGACAGGATGTGTGCTGTGTTGGGCAGGAAGGATGTAATGTGTGCTGTGTTGGACAGGATGTGTGTGCTGTTGGGCAGGAAGGATGTAATGTGTGCTGTGTTGGACAGGATGTGTGTGCTGTTGGGCAGGAAGGATGTAATGTGTGCTGTGTTGGACAGGATGTGTGTGGTGTTGGGCAGGAAGGATGTAATGTGTGCTGTGTTGGACAGGATGTGTGCTGTGTTGGGCAGGAAGGATGTAATGTGTGCTGTGTTGGACAGGATGTGTGTGGTGTTGGGCAGGAAGGATGTAAGGTGTGTGCTGTGTTGGGCAGGAAGGATGTAATGTGCGTGCTGTGTTGGGCAGGAAGGATGTAATGTGCGTGCTGTGTTGGGCAGGAAGGATGTAATGTGTGTGCTGTGTTGGGCAGGAAGGATGTAATGTGTGTGCTGTTGGGCAGGAAGGATGTAATGTGTGTGCTGTTGGGCAGGAAGGATGTAAGGTGTGTGCTGTGTTAGGCAGGAAGGATGTAAGGTGTGTGCTGTTGGGCAGGAAGGATGTAAGGTGTGTGCTGTGTTGGGCAGGAAGGATGTAATGTGTGTGCTGTTGGGCAGGAAGGATGTAAGGTGTGTGCTGTTGGGCAGGAAGGATGTAAGGTGTGTGCTGTGTTGGGCAGGAAGGATGTAAGGTGTGTGCTGTTGGGCAGGAAGGATGTAATGTGTGTGCTGTTGGGCAGGAAGGATGTAATGTGTGTGCTGTTGGGCAGGAAGGATGTAAGGTGTGTGCTGTGTTGGGCAGGAAGGATGTAAGGTGTGTGCTGTTGGGCAGGAAGGATGTAAGGTGTGTGCTGTTGGGCAGGAAGGATGTAATGTGTGTGCTGTTGGGCAGGAAGGATGTAAGGTGTGTGCTGTGTTGGGCAGGAAGGATGTAAGGTGTGTGGTGTGTTGGGCAGGAAGGATGTAAGGTGTGTGCTGTTGGGCAGGAAGGATGTAATGTGCGTGCTGTGTTGGGCAGGAAGGATGTAATGTGTGTGCTGTTGGGCAGGAAGGATGTAATGTGTGTGCTGTTGGGCAGGAAGGATGTGCTGTGTGCTGTGTTGGGCAGGAAGGATGTCATGTGTGTGCTGTGTTGGGCAGGAAGGATGTAATGTGTGTGCTGTTGGGCAGGAAGGATGTCATGTGTGTGCTGTTGGGCAGGAAGGGTGTAAGGTGCGTGGTGTTGGGCAGGAAGGGTGTAAGGTGTGTGCTGTGTTGGGCAGGAAGGGTGTAATGTGTGTGCTGTGTTGGGCAGGAAGGGTGTAATGTGTGTGGTGTTGGGCAGGAAGGATGTGATGTGTGTGCTGTGTTGGGCAGGAAGGATGTCATGTGTGTGGTGTTGGACAGGAAGGATGTAATGTGTGTGCTGTGTTGGGCAGGAAGGATGTAATGTGTGTGCTGTTGGGCAGGAAGGATGTCATGTGTGTGCTGTTGGGCAGGAAGGATGTAAGGTGTGTGCTGTTGGGCAGGAAGGATGTCATGTGTGTGCTGTTGGGCAGGAAGGATGTAAGGTGTGTGCTGTTGGGCAGGAAGGATGTAAGGTGTGTGCTGTGTTTGGCAGGAAGGATGTAAGGTGTGTGCTGTGTTGGGCAGGAAGGATGTCATGTGTGTGCTGTTGGGCAGGAAGGATGTAATGTGTGTGCTGTGTTGGGCAGGAAGGATGTAATGTGTGCTGTGTTGGACAGGATGTGTGTGGTGTTGGGCAGGAAGGATGTAATGTGTGCTGTGTTGGACAGGATGTGTGTGCTGTTGGGCAGGAAGGATGTAATGTGTGCTGTGTTGGACAGGATGTGTGTGCTGTTGGGCAGGAAGGATGTAATGTGTGCTGTGTTGGACAGGATGTGTGTGGTGTTGGGCAGGAAGGATGTAAGGTGTGTGCTGTGTTGGGCAGGAAGGATGGATGTAAGGTGTGTGCTGTTGGGCAGGAAGGATGTAATGTGTGCTGTGTTGGACAGGATGTGTGTGCTGTTGGGCAGGAAGGATGTAATGTGTGCTGTGTTGGACAGGATATGTGTGGTGTTGGGCAGGAAGGATGTAATGTGTGCTGTGTTGGACAGGATGTGTGTGGTGTTGGGCAGGAAGGATGTAATGTGTGCTGTGTTGGACAGGATGTGTGTGGTGTTGGGCAGGAAGGATGTAATGTGTGCTGTGTTGGACAGGATGTGTGTGGTGTTGGGCAGGAAGGATGTAATGTGTGCTGTGTTGGACAGGATGTGTGTGGTGTTGGGCAGGAAGGATGTAATGTGTGCTGTGTTGGACAGGATGTGTGCTGTGTTGGGCAGGAAGGATGTAATGTGTGCTGTGTTGGACAGGATGTGTGTGCTGTTGGGCAGGAAGGATGTAATGTGTGCTGTGTTGGACAGGATGTGTGTGCTGTTGGGCAGGAAGGATGTAATGTGTGCTGTGTTGGACAGCATGTGTGTGGTGTTGGGCAGGAAGGATGTAATGTGTGCTGTGTTGGACAGGATGTGTGCTGTGTTGGGCAGGAAGGATGTAATGTGTGCTGTGTTGGACAGGATGTGTGTGGTGTTGGGCAGGAAGGATGTAAGGTGTGTGCTGTTGGGCAGGAAGGATGTAAGGTGTGTGCTGTTGGGCAGGAAGGATGTAATGTGCGTGCTGTGTTGGGCAGGAAGGATGTAATGTGTGTGCTGTGTTGGGCAGGAAGGATGTAAGGTGTGTGCTGTGTTGGGCAGGAAGGATGTAAGGTGTGTGCTGTTGGGCAGGAAGGATGTAAGGTGTGTGCTGTGTTGGGCAGGAAGGATGTAAGGTGTGTGCTGTGTTGGGCAGGAAGGATGTAAGGTGTGTGCTGTGTTGGGCAGGAAGGATGTAAGGTGTGTGCTGTGTTGGGCAGGAAGGATGTAAGGTGTGTGCTGTGTTGGGCAGGAAGGATGTAAGGTGTGTGCTGTGTTGGGCAGGAAGGATGTAAGGTGTGTGCTGTGTTGGGCAGGAAGGATGTAAGGTGTGTGCTGTTGGGCAGGAAGGATGTAATGTGTGTGCTGTGTTGGGCAGGAAGGATGTAAGGTGTGTGCTGTGTTGGGCAGGAAGGATGTAAGGTGTGTGCTGTGTTGGGCAGGAAGGATGTAAGGTGTGTGCTGTGTTGGGCAGGAAGGATGTAATGTGTGTGCTGTGTTGGGCAGGAAGGATGTAATGTGTGTGGTGTTGGGCAGGAAGGATGTAATGTGTGTGCTGTGTTGGGCAGGAAGGATGTAATGTGTGTGGTGTTGGGCAGGAAGGATGTAAGGTGTGTGCTGTGTTGGGCAGGAAGGATGTAAGGTGTGTGCTGTGTTGGGCAGGAAGGATGTAATGTGTGTGCTGTGTTGGGCAGGAAGGATGTAAGGTGTGTGCTGTTGGGCAGGAAGGATGTAAGGTGTGTGCTGTTGGGCAGGAAGGATGTAAGGTGTGTGCTGTTGGGCAGGAAGGATGTAAGGTGTGTGCTGTTGGGCAGGAAGGATGTAAGGTGTGTGCTGTGTTGGGCAGGAAGGATGTAAGGTGTGTGCTGTGTTGGGCAGGAAGGATGTAAGGTGTGTGCTGTTGGGCAGGAAGGATGTAAGGTGTGTGCTGTGTTGGGCAGGAAGGATGTAAGGTGTGTGCTGTGTTGGGCAGGAAGGATGTAAGGTGTGTGCTGTGTTGGGCAGGAAGGATGTAAGGTGTGTGCTGTGTTGGGCAGGAAGGATGTCAGGTGTGTGCTGTTGGGCAGGAAGGATGTCAGGTGTGTGCTGTGTTGGGCAGGAAGGATGTGAGGTGTGTGCTGTTGGGCAGGAAGGATGTGAGGTGTGTGCTGTTGGGCAGGAAGGATGTAAGGTGTGTGCTGTTGGGCAGGAAGGATGTAAGGTGTGTGCTGTTGGGCAGGAAGGATGTAATGTGTGTGCTGTTGGGCAGGAAGGATGTCAGGTGTGTGCTGTTGGGCAGGAAGGATGTCAGGTGTGTGCTGTGTTGGGCAGGAAGGATGTGAGGTGTGTGCTGTTGGGCAGGAAGGATGTGAGGTGTGTGCTGTTGGGCAGGAAGGATGTAAGGTGTGTGCTGTTGGGCAGGAAGGATGTAAGGTGTGTGCTGTTGGGCAGGAAGGATGTAATGTGTGTGCTGTTGGGCAGGAAGGATGTAATGTGTGTGCTGTTGGGCAGGAAGGATGTAAGGTGTGTGCTGTGTTGGGCAGGAAGGATGTAAGGTGTGTGCTGTGTTGGGCAGGAAGGATGTAAGGTGTGTGCTGTGTTGGGCAGGAAGGATGTAAGGTGTGTGCTGTTGGGCAGGAAGGATGTAATGTGTGTGCTGTTGGGCAGGAAGGATGTAATGTGTGTGCTGTGTTGGGCAGGAAGGATGTAAGGTGTGTGCTGTTGGGCAGGCAGGATGTAAGGTGTGTGCTGTGTTGGGCAGGCAGGATGTAAGGTGTGTGCTGTGTTGGGCAGGCAGGATGTTATGTGTGTGGTGTTGGGCAGGAAGGATGTAAGGTGTGCTGTGTTGGGCAGGAAGGATGTAATGTGTGCTGTGTTGGGCAGGAAGGATGTAAGGTGTGTGCTGTTGGGCAGGAAGGATGTAAGGTGTGTGCTGTGTTGGGCAGGAAGGATGTAATGTGTGTGCTGTGTTGGGCAGGAAGGATGTAATGTGTGTGCTGTGTTGGGCAGGAAGGATGTAATGTGTGTGCTGTGTTGGGCAGGAAGGATGTAAGGTGTGTGCTGTTGGGCAGGAAGGATGTAATGTGTGTGCTGTGTTGGGCAGGAAGGATGTAATGTGTGTGCTGTGTTGGGCAGGAAGGATGTAAGGTGTGTGCTGTTGGGCAGGAAGGATGTGATGTGTGTGCTGTGTTGGGCAGGAAGGATGTAAGGTGTGTGCTGTTGGGCAGGAAGGATGTAAGGTGTGTGGTGTGTTGGGCAGGAAGGATGTAAGGTGTGTGCTGTTGGGCAGGAAGGATGTAATGTGCGTGCTGTGTTGGGCAGGAAGGATGTAATGTGTGTGCTGTTGGGCAGGAAGGATGTGCTGTGTGCTGTGTTGGGCAGGAAGGATGTCATGTGTGTGCTGTGTTGGGCCGGAAGGATGTAAGGTGTGTGCTGTTGGGCAGGAAGGATGTAATGTGTGTGCTGTTGGGCAGGAAGGGTGTAAGGTGTGTGGTGTTGGGCAGGAAGGGTGTAAGGTGTGTGCTGTGTTGGGCAGGAAGGATGTCATGTGTGTGCTGTGTTGGGCAGGAAGGATGTCATGTGTGTGGTGTTGGGCAGGAAGGATGTCATGTGTGTGCTGTGTTGGGCAGGAAGGATGTCATGTGTGTGGTGTTGGGCAGGAAGGATGTCATGTGTGTGCTGTGTTGGGCAGGAAGGATGTAATGTGTGTGCTGTGTTGGACAGGAAGGATGTCATGTGTGTGCTGTTGGGCAGGAAGGATGTAAGGTGTGTGCTGTTGGGCAGGAAGGATGTCATGTGTGTGCTGTTGGGCAGGAAGGATGTAAGGTGTGTGCTGTTGGGCAGGAAGGATGTAAGGTGTGTGCTGTGTTGGGCAGGAAGGATGTCATGTGTGTGCTGTTGGGCAGGAAGGATGTAATGTGTGTGCTGTGTTGGGCAGGAAGGATGTAATGTGTGCTGTGTTGGACAGGATGTGTGTGGTGTTGGGAAGGAAGGATGTAATGTGTGCTGTGTTGGACAGGATGTGTGTGGTGTTGGGCAGGAAGGATGTAATGTGTGCTGTGTTGGACAGGATGTGTGTGGTGTTGGGCAGGAAGGATGTAATGTGTGCTGTGTTGGACAGGATGTGTGTGGTGTTGGGCAGGAAGGATGTAATGTGTGCTGTGTTGGACAGGATGTGTGTGGTGTTGGGCAGGAAGGATGTAAGGTGTGTGCTGTGTTGGGCAGGAAGGAAGGATGTAAGGTGTGTGCTGTTGGGCAGGAATGATGTAATGTGTGCTGTGTTGGACAGGATGTGTGTGCTGTTGGGCAGGAAGGATGTAATGTGTGCTGTGTTGGACAGGATGTGTGTGGTGTTGGGCAGGAAGGATGTAATGTGTGCTGTGTTGGACAGGATGTGTGTGGTTGGACAGGATGTGTGTGGTGTTGGGCAGGAAGGATGTAATGTGTGCTGTGTTGGACAGGATGTGTGTGGTGTTGGGCAGGAAGGATGTAATGTGTGCTGTGTTGGACAGGATGTGTGCTGTGTTGGGCAGGAAGGATGTAATGTGTGCTGTGTTGGACAGGATGTGTGTGCTGTTGGGCAGGAAGGATGTAATGTGTGCTGTGTTGGACAGGATGTGTGTGGTGTTGGGCAGGAAGGATGTAATGTGTGCTGTGTTGGACAGGATGTGTGTGGTGTTGGGCAGGAAGGATGTAATGTGTGCTGTGTTGGACAGGATGTGTGCTGTGTTGGGCAGGAAGGATGTAATGTGTGCTGTGTTGGACAGGATGTGTGTGGTGTTGGGCAGGAAGGATGTAATGTGTGCTGTGTTGGACAGGATGTGTGTGGTGTTGGGCAGGAAGGATGTAATGTGTGCTGTGTTGGACAGGATGTGTGTGCTGTGTTGGGCAGGAAACGAGGATGCCTGTGCTGCGTGGACAAACCGGACCCCGCGGAATGCGAGGTGAAGACGGAAGAGGTGTGCACGTCACAATGTTGATACACAGGATCAGCAACATCTCCATCCCTATGGCCACACCTGTAGTCACTCCATCCCTATGACCACACCTGTAGTCACTCCATCCCTATGACCACACCTGTAGTCACTCCATCCCTATGGCCACACCTGTAGTCACTCCATCCCTATGGCCACACCTGTAGTCACTCCATCCCTATGGCCACACCTGCAGTCACTCCATCCCTATGGCCACACCTGCAGTCACTCCATCCCTATGGCCACGCCTGCAGTCACTCCACCCCTATGGCCACGCCTGCAGTCAGCCCACCCCTATGGCCACGCCTGCAGTCAGCCCACCCCTATGGCCACGCCTGCAGTCAGCCCATCCCTATGGCCACGCCTGTAATCAGCCCATCCCTATGGCCACACCTGCAGTCACTCCATCCCTATGGCCACACCTGCAGTCAGCCCATCCCTATGGCCACACCTGTAGTCAGCCCATCCCTATGGCCAAGCGTGTAGTCAGCCCATCCCTATGGCCAAGCGTGTAGTCACTCCATCCCTATGGCCAAGCGTGTAGTCAGCCCATCCCTATGGCCAAGCGTGTAGTCACTCCATCCCTATGGCCAAGCGTTGTTGTCACTCCATCCCTATGGCCAAGCGTGTAGTCAGCCCATCCTTTTTCACGACAGCTTCACATCACCGTTCTGCCGCTGTCAACTGAGGATGAGGAGGAGAAGGATGGGGAAGAGGATGGTGTCGTTGATGTCTGTGCAGTGTTATCTGCATATTTTACTATTCTTTAAAGAAAAGCGTAGCCTGTAGATGTTTAGTGTTCAAGCGCCACCCCGCCCGCCCGCACACACACACACAGGTGCGTGTGCGCATGAGCGTACTCAAATGCACGCGCTCAACTCATACACACCCTTTTTTCCGTACTCTGCGTGTGCATCGAACACGCTGACCACTTCATCAGTGGCACTGTCTTTTCATTCACATCGATTCAACAACTGAATTACTTGCGTGTGTCATCAAGTACAAACTATGTGATGATGGTTCTCCATGAACATTTCATGGCTGAAATCCGATCTTCCCGCTCTGTGTGTGTGTGTGTGTGTGTGTGTGTGTGTGGATATCAAGATGGCTGTTGACTAATGTTTGTTTTGTTTCTGTGCCCTCTGTTTCTCTGCCTGTGTGAAAACGATGTCCCTACCTTTCTACCGACAAACGGCATGATATTAATAGCATGCGATGATAAAAGATAGACATAAAAGATAATAAAACAAATAATCCCGCATGGTTATCGCTTATATCATTTATCATTTCGCTACCATATATTATGTAGAAAATATGCAGTGGGTAGACATCCGCTGTGCAGAATAGTAAATGTTTACTTGTGGACAATAGGTCCCCGATAGTTTAATCAGATAATATGTATATGTATGCCTCTATAAACTGATCTAAAATCCTGAATTAATACTTTCATACCTGCGAATGTAGTAGTAGTGACACTTGCATGGCGATATCTTCGATCAGAGACCAAACTCAAAGCGCCTTGCAGACACACAGGCAGTTACACAACAGGCTGTCTATCTGGGCTGAGCCGACTGACAGCTGCTTTGGGGCGCTCAGCATTATGTCCTGAGTCAACCGGAAGGGCTTCCCGTCACCATCACGATTACACATGTACTGTAGAGTGGCTTCAGAATTTGTCAGGGACAACCCTTTTGTTGCCGTGGGTTCTTTGACGGGCGCCAAGTGCGTGCTGGACACGGGACCTCGGTTTCTCGTGTCATCCGAATAGTTAGCTAGCGTCCAGACCACTACTAGTGTCAGAGGCACCGTGGTGGAGCCAGTAAAGCGGCGGGCTTCTGATTCAGTGTTGACAAGTGATCCATGTTTGAGACACGTTTCGGTACAGTGTTGTGCCCATGGGAAAGACACTGATTTTCCTCGCTCCACCCAGGTGTCAATGGACATCGGACTTCAGTCGGGGAAGGTTCAAACAGCGGGAGGACAGGACAGGGCCCAGCCTTTCTTTGATGAGCCTTTGACACAATGACTTCCATTCAAAGCCAGCACAATGCATCGTCATAGCAACACATCATCCACAGATAACTTCCTTTTCAACTGCTTGACCTGATCCACTCATTCTTCGAAACAGCAAAAACAAGTAAGGTAGGGCAACAAAGCAGAACATCATTCTATACTTTATTATTTACTTGTATGAAATCAGAGGCAGTATGCACTGGCTTGGGGGGAGAGAGAGAGAGCGTGTGTGTGATTGTCTAGCTTTGCACTTGTTTTTTGCTCAAAATTTCACCCTTTCAGCCTTGTTCTCATTTGACATTTTTGCGGAGTCCGTTTATTAGTAATGGAAGAGATGGATAGTTGCTTATACTTTTTTCCCCCGTTACACCTTTGCTCATTGTACAAATATTGATGGCACACTGTGTTATTCTTTGAGGGGTGGCTAGGTGATGAGTTATTCTTAGTGGTGAGTTATTCTTAGGGGATTGCGAATTGCTTGGTGGCGAGTAATTCTTAGGGGATAGCGAATTGCTTGGTGGCGAGTAATTCTTAGGGGATAGCGAATTGCTTGGTGATGAGTTACTCTTAGTCGATGGTGAGTTATTCTTAGGGGGTGGCGAATTGCTTGGTATTGTTTTTTGTATCTTCCACAATCTTTTTAAACCCGAGTTCAGCCTAAACTGTGAAACATTCTTTTAACCCTAATACGACACTGCTTTTATCTCTTTTTTTAAAAAAAATAATGTTTTGTTTAGATGCATGTTTGTAAGCGCTTGGTATGAGGGTCATTCAATAAATAAGGTGAATTTTTCGGTATAAGGACTTCTAATACAGATAGAAGCTTACTTTTTTTTTTCAACGTAGGTCTCCCAGCACTGTCACACACTTTTCCCATCTGTGCACAAGCTTCCGTATTCCCTCAGCGTAAAAATCTTTGGACTGATGTCTCAGCCAGTCGCTCACAACACTTTTGACTTCATCGTCACTTTCAAACTTCGTGCCTCTCGTGACCGCTTTCAAGGGACCAAACAGGTGAAAGTCTGAAGGGGCAAGGTCTGGGCTGTAAGGGGGATGAGGGAGCAGTTCCCAGCCCAGCTCGTTGATGGTCATTGACTCGATCACCTCAGGAGACCTCACTTCTGTAGGCCTTCCAGGCCTGTCTTCATCCTCAACACTGCTCCGTCCTTTAAACAATTTAGCCCACTTGTAGACATTTTTTCGGCTAAAACATGTGGCACCATACACAGTTGACATTCCCATCTTTGTTAATCGCCAAAACTCTCAAAGTTTTTTTTTTAATCTGCAAAACAAATTAAATCCATGTGAAAAAGAAGTAAAACAAAAAAAAAAGTAAGCTTCTATCTGTATTAGAAGTCCTTATACCGAAAAATTTACCTTATTTATTGAATGACCCTCGTATATGTATACAAACGTCCATATATATATATATATATATATAGATATGTGCCATCATAAACTTTCGATGATTAAACATATACTGTGCTGTCATCAGTGCTTTCGTCACTTCTTTTGACTGACTCCTCTCTCTCCCTCTCCCTCCCTCCCTCTCTCTCTCTCAATCGACAATAACCTATCTTGGTCAAAACACATAGAAAGTCTAACCAAAACCATTGCTTCGAGGTTACATCAGTTGAAAAAAATGAAAAATTTCCTTTCCATACATGCTAGAAAATTATTCTTTTACTCATACATTCAATCCAATATTGACTACGCTTCCACTCGATTCGGCAAGCAATAATTTACTAAAACTGTTGATTAATATTCACAAAAGAGCCGTAAAACGTACCATTGACAAATCTTCAACATTGACAGAAACTGATTATAAACAAATAGGCATCCTTCCACTTAAGGCTAAACTATTACACAATAAAGGACTGTTCATGCACAAAATCCTTCATGGCAACACTCCATCCTATCTGACAAATATGTTTAGTTTTAATAATTATCGACACCCACATAAGATAAACCTTCCATTTACTACTATCTTTTTATGTAAATCAAGCCTTGCATATTCAGGGGGGTGGTTATGGAATCATATCCCAAAAACTTTAAAAATGGAATCAAATTTTCAAAAATTGAAATCTAACTTACTAATATACCTAATGAGTCTCTCAAACTTGGCACCTCTTTATCCTGAAATGTACTGATTATGTTCCAATTTCAGTGATATTTTATGAGTATAGAAAATGAAGTTTGCTTTTGATTCACCACCCATGTCCGATCTCTTGTCAATCCATCCTTTTTTTTCTTTTTTCTTTCCCTTAATGATTTAATCTTTTCAATGATGGTCTGTCGTGTCGTGCTTAATTAGGTAATGTGCATGCTTTCATTTATGCCTTTTATTTTCATATGTAATTGTGTGTGTGTGTGTGTGTTTGCCTTTTTTTTTTTTTTTTTCTTCTTTGCCCTTGAGGGCTGGATGCACAAAAACAGCCATGCTTACTCCCCTACCCTCGTTAAATAAAAATTCGTTTCGTTTTTTCTCTCTCTCTCACCCTTTCTCTCTTAATATCCTGCCACTTGTACCGTACCTGTGGCGTTACTGTCACCTGCACCATACCTCACTGCAATATACCTCACTGCAATATACCTCACTGCACCGCACCTCACTGCACGGTACTTCACTGCACCGCACCTCACTGCACCGCACCTCACTGCACGGTACATCACTGCACCGTACCCCACTGCACCGTACATCACTGCACCGTACATCACTGCACCGTACCTCACTGCACTGTAATCACTGCACCGTACATCACTGCACCGTACCCCACTGCACTGTAATCACTGCACCGTACATCACTGCACCGTACCTCACTGCACTGTAATCACTGCACTGTAATCACTGCACCGTACATCACTGCACCGTACCCCACTGCACTGTAATCACTGCACTGTAATCACTGCACTGTACATCACTGCACCGTACCTCACTGCACCGTACATCACTGCACCGTACCTCACTGCACTGTAATCACTGCACCGTACATCACTGCACCGTACCCCACTGCACTGTAATCACTCCACTGTACATCACTGCACCGTACATCACTGCACTGTACATTACTGCACCGTACCTCGCTGCACCATGCCTCACTGCACCGTACCTCACTGCACCATGCCTCGCTGCACCGTACCTCGCTGCACCATGCCTCACTGCACTGTGCCTCACTGCACTGTACATTACTGCACCGAACCTCACTGCCACATGCACTATACGTCACTGCACCGTACCTCACTGCACCGTACCTCGCTGCACCATGCCTCACTGCACCGAACCTCACTGCACTGTACATCACTGCACCGTACGTCACTGCACCGTACCTCGATGCACCATGCCTCACTGCACCGAACCTCACTGCCACATGCACTATACGTCACTGCACCGTACCTCACTGCACGGTACCTCACTGCACCATACCTCACTGCACCGTACCTCACTGCACTGTACATTACTGCACCGTACCTCGATGCACCATGCCTCACTGCACCGAACCTCACTGCCACTTGCACTATACGTCACTGCACGGTACCTCACTGCACCGTACCTAAGTGACTGCACAGTACCTCACTGTCACCTGCACCAATCATCAATGCCGTCTGTACCATACCTTACAATGCCCTCTGCTGTCAACAATAACTGATGTAGCACACACCTTACAAAGCCCTCTGCTGTCAACAATAACTGATGTAGCACACACCTTACAAAGGCCCTACTGTCAACAATAACTGATGTAGCACACACCTTACAAAGCCCTCTGCTGTCAACAATAACTGATGTAGCACACACCTTACAAAGCCCCTACTGTCAACAATAACTTATGTAGCACACACCTTACAAAGCCCCTACTGTCAACAATAACTGATGTGGCACACACCTTACAAAGCCCCTACTGTCAACAATAACTGATGTAGCACACACCTTACAAAGCCCCTACTGTCAACAATAACTGATGTACCATATACCTTACAAAGCTCTCTGCTGTCAATAATAACTGATGCAGCACACACCTTACAAAGACCTCTGCTGTCAACAATAACTGATGTAGCACACACCTTATAAAAACCACTGCTGTCAACAATAACTGATGCAGCACACACCTTACAAAGTCCCTACTGTCAATAACTGATGTAGCACACATCTTACAAAGCCCTCTGCTGTCAAAAATAACTGATGTAGCACACACCTTACAAAGCCCTCTGCTGTCAATAATAACTGATGTAGCACACACCTTACAAAGCCCTCTGCTGTCAATAATAACTGATGTAGCACACACCTTACAAAGCCCTCTGCTGTCAACCATAACTGATGCAGCACACACCTTACAAAGCCCCTACTGTCAACAATGATGTGGCACACACCTTACAAAGCCCTCTGCTGTCAACAACTGATGTAGCACACACCTTACAAAGCCCTCTGCTGTCAATAACTGATGTAGCACACACCTTACAAAGCCCATACTGTCAACTGATGTAGCACACACCTTACAAAGCCCTCTGCTGTCAACAATAACTGATGTAGCACACACCTTACAAAGCCACTACTGTCAACAATAACTGATGTAGCACACACCTTACAAAGCCACTACTGTCAACAATAACTGATGTGGCACACACCTTACAAAGCCCTCTGCTGTCAACAATAACTGATGTAGCACACACCTTACAAAACCACTACTGTCAAGAATAACTGATGTAGCACACACCTTACAAAGCCCTCTGCTGTCAACAATAACTGATGTAGCACACACCTTACTAAGCCCTCTGCTGTCAACAATAACTGATGTAGCACACACCTTACAAAGCCCTCTGCTGTCAACAATAACTGATGTAGCACACATCTTACAAAGCCCCTGCTGTCAATAACTGATGTAGCACACACCTTACAAAGCCCCTGGTGTCAACAACTGATGTAGCACACACCTTATAAAGCCACTACTGTCAACTGATGTAGCACACACCTTACAAAGCCCTCTGCTGTCAACAATAACTGATGTAGCACACACCTTACAAAGCCCTCTGCTGTCAACAATAACTGATGTAGCACACACCTTACAAAGCCCTCTGCTGTCAACAATAACTGATGTAGCACACACCTTACAAAGCCCTCTGCTGTCAACAATAACTGATGCAGCATACACCTTACAAAACCACTACTGTCAACAATAACTGATGTAGCTCACACCTTATAAAAACCACTACTGTCAACAATAACTGATGTAGCACACACCTTACAAAGCCCTCTGCTGTCAACAATAACTGATGTAGCACACACCTTACAAAGCCCCTACTGTCAATAACTGATGTAGCACACACCTTACAAAGCCCCTACTGTCAAGAACTGATGTAGCATACACCTTACACAGCCCTCTGCTGTCAATAACTGATGTATCACACACATTACAAAGCCCTCTGCTGTGAACAATAACTGATGTAGCACACACCTTACAAAGCCCCTACTGTCAATAACTGATGTAGCACACACCTTACAAAGCCCTCTGCTGTCAACAATAACTGATGTAGCACACACCTTACAAAGCCCCTACTGTCAATAACTGATGCAGCACACACCTTACAAAGCCCCTACTGTCAACAACTGATGTAGCATACACCTTACACAGCCCTCTGCTGTCAATAACTGATGTATCACACACATTACAAAGCCCTCTGCTGTGAACAATAACTGATGTAGCACACACCTTACAAAGCCCCTACTGTCAATAACTGATGTAGCACACACCTTACAAAGCCCTCTGCTGTCAACAATAACTGATGTAGCACACACCTTCCAAAGCACTCTGCTGTCAACAATAACTGATGTAGCACACACCTTACAAAGCCCTCTGCTGTCAACAATAACTGATGCAGCACACACCTTCCAAAGCCCTCTGCTGTCAACAATAACTGATGTAGCACACCTTACAAAGCCCCTACTGTCAATCACTGATGTAGCACACACCTTACAAAGCCCCTGGTGTCAACAACTGATGTAGCACACACCTTACAAAGCCCCTGGTGTCAACAACTGATGTAGCACACATCTTACAAAGCCCCAGCTGTCAATAACTGATGTAGCACACACCTTACAAAGCCACTACTGTCAACAATAACTGATGCAGCACACACCTTACAAAGCCTTCTGCTGTCAACAATAACTGATGTAGCACACACCTTACAAAGCCCCTGGTGTCAACAACTGATGTAGCACACACCTTACAAAGCCACTACTGTCAACAACTGATGTAGCAAACACCTTAAAAAAGCCACTACTGCAAACAATAACTGATGCAGCACACACCTTACAAAGCCACTACTGTCAACAACTGATGTAGCACACACCTTACAAAGCCACTACTGTCAACTGATGTAGCACACACCTTACAAAGCCCCTGGTGTCAATAACTGATGCAGCACACACCTTACAAAGCCCCTGCTGTCAACAATAACTGATGCAGCACACACCTTACAAAGCCCCTACTGTCAACAACTGATGTAGCATACACCTTACAAAGCCCTCTGCTGTCAACAATAACTGATGCAGCACACACCTTACAAAGCCACTACTGTCAACAATAACTGATGTAGCACACACCTTACAAAGCCACTGCTGTCAACAACTGATGTAGCAAACACCTTACAAAGCCACTACTGTCAACAATAACTGATGTAGCACACACCTTACAAAGCCACTACTGTCAACAACTGATGTAGCACACACCTTACAAAGCCACTACTGTCAACAATAACTGATGTAGCACACACCTTACAAAGCCCCTGGTGTCAATAACTGATGCAGCACACACCTTACAAAGCCCCTGCTGTCAACAATAACTGATGCAGCACACACCTTACAAAGCCACTACTGTCAACAACTGATGCAGCACACACCTTACAAAGCCCTCTGCTGTCAACAATAACTGATGCAGCACACACCTTACAAAGCCACTACTGTCAACAATAACTGATGCAGCACACACCTTACAAAGCCACTACTGTCAACTGATGCAGCACACACCTTACAAAGCCCTCTGCTGTCAATAACTGATGTAGCACACACCTTACAAAGCCCCTACTGTCAACAATAACTGATGTAGCACACACCTTACAAAGCCATCTGCTGTCAACAACTGATGTAGCACACACCTTACAAAGCCCTCTGCTGTCAACTGATGTAGCACACACCTTACAAAGCCCATACTGTCAACTGATGTAGCACACACCTTGCAAAGCCCTCTGCTGTCAACCATAACTGATGCAGCACACACCTTACAAAACCACTACTGTCAACAATAACTGATGTAGCACACACCTTACAAAGCCCTCTGCTGTCAACAATAACTGATGTAGCACACACCTTACAAAGCCCCTACTGTCAATAACTGATGTAGCACACACCTTACAAAGCCCTCTGCTGTCAACAATAACTGATGTAGCACACACCTTACAAAGCCACTACTGTAACAATAACTGATGTAGCACACACCTTACAAAGCCCCTACTGTCAATAACTGATGTAGCACACACCTTACAAAGCCCCTACTGTCAACAATAACTGATGTAGCACACACCTTACAAAGCCACTACTGTCAACAATAACTGATGTAGCACACACCTTACAAAGCCCTCTGCTGTCAACCATAACTGATGTAGCACACACCTTACAAAGCCCTCTGCTGTCAACAATAACTGATGTAGCACACACCTTACAAAGCCACTACTGTAACAATAACTGATGTAGCACACACCTTACAAAGCCCCTACTGTCAATAACTGATGTAGCACACACCTTACAAAGCCCCTACTGTCAACAATAACTGATGTAGCACACACCTTACAAAGCCACTACTGTCAACAATAACTGATGTAGCACACACCTTACAAAGCCCTCTGCTGTCAACAATAACTGATGTAGCACACACCTTACAAAGCCACTACTGTCAACAATAACTGATGTGGCACACACCTTACAAAAACCACTACTGTCAACAATAACTGATGTAGCACACACCTTACAAAGCCCTCTGCTGTCAACAATAACTGATGTAGCACACACCTTACAAAAAACACTACTGTCAACAATAACTGATGTAGCACACACCTTACAAAGCCCTCTGCTGTCAACAATAACTGATGTAGCACACACCTTACAAAGCCCTCTGCTGTCAACAATAACTGATGTAGCACACACCTTACAAAGCCCCTGCTGTCAACAATAACTGATGCAGCACACACCTTACAAAGCCCTCTGCTGTCAACAATAACTGATGTAGCACACACCTTATAAAAACCACTACTGTCAACAATAACTGATGTAGCACACACCTTACAAAGCCCCTGCTGTCAACAATAACTGATGCAGCACACACCTTACAAAGCCCTCTGCTGTCAACAATAACTGATGTAGCACACACCTTACAAAGCCCCTGCTGTCAACAATAACTGATGTAGCACACACCTTACAAAGCCCTCTGCTGTCAACAATAACTGATGCAGCACACACCTTACAAAGCCCTCTGCTGTCAACAATAACTGATGTAGCACACACCTTACAAAGCCCTCTGCTGTCAACAATAACTGATGTAGCACACACCTTACAAAAACCACTGCTGTCAACAATAACTGATGTAGCACACACCTTACAAAGCCCTCTGCTGTCAACAATAACTGATGCAGCACACACCTTACAAAGCCCTCTGCTGTCAACAATAACTGATGTAGCACACACCTTACAAAAACCACTACTGTCAACAATAACTGATGTAGCACACACCTTACAAAGCCCTCTGCTGTCAACAATAACTGATGTAGCACACACCTTACAAAGCCCCTACTGTCAACAATAACTGATGTAGCACACATCTTACAAAGCCCCAGCTGTCAATAACTGATGTAGCACACACCTTACAAAGCCACTACTGTCAACAATAACTGATGCAGCACACACCTTACAAAGCCACTACTGTCAACAACTGATGCAGCACACACCTTACAAAGCCCTCTGCTGTCAACAATAACTGATGTAGCACACACCTTACAAAGCCCCTGGTGTCAACAACTGATGTAGCACACACCTTACAAAGCCCCTGCTGTCAACAATAACTGATGTAGCACACACCTTACAAAGTCCCTGGTGTCAACAACTGATGCAGCACACACCTTACAAAGCCACTACTGTCAACAATAACTGATGTAGCACACACCTTACAAAGCCCTCTGCTGTCAACAATAACTGATGCAGCACCCACCTTACAAAGCCCTCTGCTGTCAACAATAACTGATGCAGCACCCACCTTACAAAGCCCTCTGCTGTCAACAACAACTGATGCAGCACCCACCTTACAAAGCCCTCTGCTGTCAACAACAACTGATGCAGCATACACTTTACAGTCAGTACAGGGGAAGGGTGGGGGAAGGGCGGGTAGGGGAGAGGGAGCAGGGGAAGGGAGGGTGAAGGGAGGGTAGGGGAGAGAGTGCAGGGAAAGGGAGGGTAGGGGAGAGAGTGCAGGGGAAGGGAGGGTGAAGGGAGGGTAGGGGAGAGGGAGCAGGGGAAGGGAGGGTAGGGGAGAGGGAGCAGGGGAGAGGGAGCAGGGGAAGGGAGGGTAGGGGAGAGGGAGCAGAGGGGAAGGGAGGGTAGGGGAGAGGGAGCAGGGGAGAGGGAGCAGGGGAAGGGAGGGTAGGGGAGAGGGAGCAGGGGAAGGGAGGGTAGGGGAGAGTGCAGGGGAAGAGAGGGTAGGGGAGAGGGAGCAGAGGGGAAGGGAGGGTAGGGGAGAGGGAGCAGAGGGGAAGGGAGGGTAGGGGAGAGGGAGCAGAGGGGAAGGGAGGGTGAAGGGAGGGTAGGGGAGAGGGAGCAGGGGAAGGGAGGGTGAAGGGAGGGTAGGGGAGAGGGAGCAGGGGAAGGGAGGGTAGGGGAGAGGGAGCAGAGGGGAAGGGAGGGTGAAGGGAGGGTAGGGGAGAGGGAGCAGGGGAAGGGAGGGTGAAGGGAGGGTAGGGGAGAGGGAGCAGGGGAAGGGAGGGTGAAGGGAGGGTAGGGGAGAGGGAGCAGGGGAAGGGAGGGTGAAGGGAGGGGAGGGGAGAGGGAGCAGGGGAAGGGAGGGTAGGGGAGAGGGAGCAGGGGAAGGGAGGGTGAAGGGAGGGTAGGGGAGAGGGAGCAGGGGAAGGGAGGGTGAAGGGAGGGTAGGGGAGAGGGAGCAGAGGGGATGGAGGCCAGACGGGGTGGCATGAGTGAGGGAAGCAGCTGAGGGAGTTGAAGTTGGGAACGGGGGGGAAGGGCACTGGTCAAGACAAACAATTCGCAGACGAAGGGAGATAAGAACAGAGAAATAGCAACGTGATAAAACTCGGTTACTCCTCTTTAGTCGAGAAAGTGAATAATGGTTCTCTCTTGGCATATTCCGGCACGCACTGCTGGAACAATCTCCCCAAACACCTCAAAGAACCCTTTTCCACCACAACATTCAAAGAAAACTTGGACAGTACATGCGTACCGAAAGCCAGACCGAAAACCTGGTATAATATTGTCACTGACAAACCTTACAAACTATGTCGCAATGCATCAATCAGTTGATAACGTATCACGCCATAGAATATTGTTTTCAGAGATTTTCTCTTTACAGTGGACACAAACAAACGAAATCAAACTCTAGTCTGGTCACGTCTACGATTCTGTATACTTACATGTATTACAAATTGTGAACCACCCTCACCCAACTCTTTTTTCCCACACTGACATTTCTTTACATCTCTCTCTCTGTCTGTCTCTCCCTCTCTCTGTCTTTCACATAATGTGTGTCTGTCCATATCCCTATTACCCGTCGCCTTATTTGCTGTCTTTTATGTCTCTTACATCTGTGTTAAAAATTTTATTACTTTTCTGTGTTAATTTCATTTGAATCATTCATGTGTAGCATTCATGCAAGGGTTTTGTTGTTTTTCTCTTGGTGTGTGTCGCGTGCAACTTTTCAAACAAAAGTTATGGCTCACCTTTATCCAAACAAAAGCCTGGAATAAACAGATACAAAACATTTGGAGTAAATGTTTTGTAACAAATCACAGACACGACACAATAGGACACTATACTTAACGATTAGACACCACAAAGAAGAAGTCTGTTCGTTTTCCTCTCCAGCATGAGGAACACCCAACAATTTTCCCTTCGTCACCCTCTTCTGTGACAGTTTGTCTTTTTTTTCCAGTAATACTCAACTTAGGAGGTGGGGGGGAGGGGGGGAGGGGGATAGAAACTGGCACCACACAGTTTCGAGTTCGTTGTCCTGGAAGGTGGACTCTGGTGTTGCGCTTGGGGAAACACGTCCACCAGCGACGCTCGAGCTCCCCAGGCGGAAGACGGCCACTCAAACGGCGGGATGAAGTTGAGTCTCCACACAGGGAGAATGGAGTTCCCTAGACAAAAACCTAGAATCCGCGGCTAAGTTCTTGTGAACTATCCACGATTTTGATAGGATTCCGCCGCCGCCCACCGTCTCGGGGCGGAAGGGGAATCACAATAGCATTACGTTACATTATGGACAGTGACTCATTCACTCCCCTTAAATCCTATCATGGTTTACTGGCAAAGCAATCTGAAAAAACTGAACGGTTTTCCAGTCTTCCTACGAAATATTAATTCCCGAAGTAGTTTACAAATCCACTGAAAATAATCTCACAAACAAATGTAGGCTAGACCTTACTTCACTGTTTCCACATTCAGAGTTTCAGTTTCACTTTCACTTTCTCAAGGAGGCGTCACTGCGTTCGGACAAATCCATACACGCTACACCACATCTGTTGAGCAGATGCCTGACCAGCAGCATAACCCAACGCGCTTAGTCAGGCCTTGAGTGCATGCTTACATATTTGTGTACCTATGAAAGTGGATTTCATTTTACGTAATTTCGCCAGAGGACAACACTCTCGTTGCCATGGGTTCTTTTTCAGTGCGCCAAGTGCGTGCTGCACACGGGACCTCGGTTTATCGTCTCATCCGAAAGACTAGACGCTCAGTTCGATTTTCCAGTCAAACTTGGGAGAAAGGGCGAGAGCGGGATTCGAACCCACACCCTCACGGACTCTCTGTATTGGCAGCTGAGCGTCTTAACCACATTCAGAACTGGGAGAAATAAGACAGTAATTCTAGCACATTAAACAGAATACGTGAGGTAATTTGAAATTGTAAATTTAGAGTGAAAGTAATACCGAATTAGAGAATAATCACTCAAGCAAAAAACCACGTGTCAGTTTCAAGCAAACTGGTAACGTTCCAGACTATGAAACAACTGTCTACGACGAAAATCAGATAAAGCACATGTAACGTCAGACAGTAAAAATTCAGGTAACACATGAAGAGCAAAAGCGACTAATGATACAGGTACGTATATTTTCGGACGGCTGTACAACAAATACTACAAATTGCAAGATCATTTTACCAATGCAAGACTCCAAGATCAATGAATGAATACCTCAACGGTTTCTGAGCTCCGGCCAAAATACCGGCTGAGCGTCCCTCTCCATAGGACCCTACACTTGTAGACCTGGCCAAGTGTCTTGCTCCACTGACTAATGGTGCTGGTTTTCCAAACGAAGAAAACTTCTCATAACTCACAAATCAGAAATCTGCACGTCATGCTTTCCAGTGCAACACGTGCATTCCATAGACTTCCTAAGCTACATGGAGCACGCCGGAGAGCTACAAGGAGAGGAGTCTACCAGAAGTGGCAGCGTTCACACACACGCACACACAACCCTCCTTGTCCGTGACAGTGTGTGTGTGTGTGTGTGTGTGTGAGTTAGTGTGTGTACGTGTGCGAGTGTGCGTGTATGTGTTACTCGCTTCCGTTCCGTACAGATGTGAGCGATGTTGTGTCTCTCAGTTTGACGCTGTGTTATACTCGTAGGCTACATTATACATGTATTAAGTATAACTACATTTATATGCGTACATGTTTGTGTGTCTCTTAGAACAACGGCAGATGTGTAAGTCGGCCAAAGTGCTAATATCTTCACCGTTGGAAAATAAAGATTCATTCATTCATTCTCTCTCTCTCTCTCTCTCTCTCTCTCTCTCTCTCTGTGTGTGTGTGTGTGTGTGTGTGTGTGTGTGTGTGTGAGGGTGTGTGTATGTATTCTGAACAAATCATTGACCATGATTAGGTATAAGTGAATTCAGTGAGACATTACGGTTAAATACATAATCATTAATATTTTGTCATATGACCACCACCGTTCATTCCGTAAGGAATGGCTGTCAATTAGATTGTTACTGTCAATTCTGTTGTCAAATTACCACAGACATTATTAAATCTTCTTCTTCTTATTATTATCATTATTATTATCATCAGCATTATTCTTACTATCATTATTGCCACTGCAAAAGCCATTATCATTATCGTCAATGTGATCGCTAATCAAGAAATCTGTGTCATTAGTTATTGTACCGTCAGTTTGTTGGCACGATTTCATCAGGTGGCTGACAGCTGGACAACGTTAACAGGGGAGATAAGTCATAATTTATTGACTGCATTCCCCATAAAAACAACAAAAACAAAAAACAAAAAACCCAGCAGTTATTGCGGTTGTCTGTGTTCACACAGTAAAACGAAATAAACTGTAGGATTGATTGATTGATTGATTGACTTCTCGATCTATCTATCTATTTACATGGTCATACTGCTCCGGATATGCAGGTGTTGTGGAAAATGAGAGAGCTAACAGACTTGCTGGTGACGCAACAACGAACGGTCCACATCTGGTAAAATCGAAAATCCGAAGAAAAATAAAAGAGTACTTAAACACCAATATACAAGATCATCACACCACTGATCGCCTCACAGACAAAAAGATTGAGAGAGGGAGCGGCCGTAAGTCTAGCATGAAAGGTAGAACACGATGCTTTGCAAATCCAACGAATATTGGCATCGTTTCCAAACCATTATTGCGCAATTTTTCTTCAAATCGGAACAGTCTCTCTGGGCTTTCCCAGTTACAATAGAGCTACACGCTATACGCCACATGGAATCAGAGAACTTACCACCCCTCCTGCGGAGTATCGGTGGCTGTGTGTGTGTGTGTGTGTGTGTGTGTGTGTGTTACTGTGTGCGTATGTGTAAGTCTGTGTGTGCATTGTGTGTATGTGCATGCATTGTGTGTGTGTGTGTGTGTGTGCGTGTGTTGTTACTGTGTGCGTATGTGTAAGTCTGTGTGTGCATTGTGTGTATGTGCATGCATTGTGTGTGTGTGTGTGTGTGTGTGTGTGTGTGTGTGAGATCATACTACTACTACTTCTAGTACTACTACTACCGCTAACAATAATATTATTTATACTAATAACAATATCGCTACTACTACTATCGTCTACTACTGCTACTACCACTACTACTGATGATGATGCAGAATGCAGAATACAGAATACTTTATCTCAGCAAGAGAAATTCATATGTGGTGTAAAACACACACACACACATAATATATATATCTATATATCTATATATTCATACACAAACACGGATGTGTGCACAAAAACACGTGGGGTTTACAATATAAAAAAAAGAAAAAACATTCATACACAAACAAGGATGTAACATACAAACAAACCAGCACACGCCCACACGACCAGCAGAAGCTCAAGAAACCCAGTGACATGGTAGGCAGAAGGGTAGGCAGAAGGGAAGAGATCTGCTGTGAGAGACGTTATGAACTGAAACCGGGAACCCACGTGGCGGACTGGGAAGAGCAGTGTAGTTCCTGTCCATCAGGAAAGGACACGGAGCGTTGGCCATTGTTAGCAGTCATGTATCAGCAGCCCAGCGTCAACATGTGGAAGAGTGTACAGACGGGAGGAACGCCGTCTGACTTCCGTGCTAATCCCCTCTGCAGACGTCGTTCGGGTATCAGTGTCAGTAGGGGAAGTGGGGGAGGCGTCACGCAGGTCAATGACGTCATTGCCACGCGCTGCACGTGCAGTTGGCTCCATTATGTCTGGAGTCAGAACGTGCCGAGTAATGACGCCTTTGGTGGATAGTATGGCTAAGACTGATGGAGAAAGTGTGTGTGTGTGTGTGTGTGTGTGTGTGTTAGAGAGAGAGAGAGAGAGAGAGAGAGAGAGTATGGCACACCAATATACTGAACTGACTTTTCTGGATATATTTTTGCTTATGTATTTCTATATATCGTCACTCGAATTCTTGAAAAAATGTTCATGGAGTGGTTCCTAACATTTTGTGTGAAGTCTGCAGACACTCCCGCCCTCCACCGCCCCTCTCCCAGCCCCGCCCCCTCCACCCAACCTCCGTCCCCGGCCGCCCCCCCCCCCCCCCCCCCCCGCTTCCCGGCAAAGCTGTGATGCCCATCAAAGACCGAAAGATCATCGACCCGGGTCCCTCCATCCTGGTGAAGCCGTTTTCTTACAGAGTGACCTGCACGTGCATGGCGTGTAAAACACGTCAATAACTGTCGTGCCATGCTGCCGACTGTTCTCTGCAAGCACGTGTAGTATCACCACAGTCAGACTCCTGTCAATCACTGTAGTATTACCACTGCCAGACTCCTGTCAAAATACTGTTGTATTACCACTGCCAGACTCCTGTCAAATACTGTTGTATTACCACTGCCAGACTCCTGTCAAATACTGTTGTATTACCACTGCCAGACTCCTGTCAAACAATGTAGTATTACCACTGCCAGACTCCTTTCAAATACTGTAGTATTACCACTGCCAGACTCCTGTCAAATACTGTAGTATTACCACTGCCAGACTCCTGTCAAATACTGTTGCATTACCACTGCCAGACTCCTGTCAAATACTGTAGTATTACCACTGCCAGACTCCTGTCAAACAATGTAGTATTACCACTGTGTCAGGTCAGGTCATTAGATCTGCTACTGGTAACCTGTAATCCAGTACAACCTGTTCAGGGTCGGGTTGCCGGCGACTAAACCGGCACTCCCACTGCTCCCTTCCGGGACTGGTGAGGCGGGTGGCTAGACACCCTTATGGAGATCCACAAAACGGCGTCGGCTCAGGAGAGCCACGACGGCCATGTAGCTCCACTGTACTGTGTGCATGCCACACGCAGTTGGCCCCCGGGGTGTGTCTACCCATGCATGCGAAGTCTGGATCCGGCAGAATCTGCGGAAGAAACCTATCGGTTCAACGGAGAGGAAGGCGGTTACAGCAACGCACTGTGGAGTGCAGAGAGCAAGATGAGACGCCGAAAGGATATCTTGGTCATCCACTGCATCCGTGCTCATCCTCCAGTCGTCTCGACTTAGTCTTGCCACTGGAAATTGGTGGACCCGGCCGAGAGAGTGAGGTCGACGTTGCGCAACTCCTCTTCACTTTAAACAAACTCATCGCGCAAGTCATCAGTCATCCAAAATGACCTTTCATCCTTCATCATTTCATCACCCCCAAGTCCTGTGGCGACAGGCGAGCGACGAAACGACAGGTGTGGGTACACTGGCAGTCGCAGCCGCAGACCTGCACGCAGGCGGCTCAGGCCATAGGGTCGTTCTTCGTCGACAGGAGCAGCGATGGAGCTCGGCAGCCGTCTGAGCGTCTGAGCAGTCCTCTTTAGGAATGCACTGCTCACCTCCCTGGCTAGAGGAAGGGGCTAGAAAAGGTGCCCTAAAAATTGCCTGCTCCATATCACCCTGGCCAGCATACCGCGGCTGGCGGGGACCCTACATCAGCGGTCGAAACAAAAAGAAAGAAAAGAAAAAAACAAGGATCGTTCCTCTCACCATTGGTGCTTGGAACATAAGGACTCTCCTGGACAGAGATAACGTGGACAGACCCCAAAGGAGAACGGCACTAGCTGCATCCGAACTCGCCAGATACAACATTGACATCGCAGCCTTGAGTGAGACTCAGCTTGCAGGCGAAGGCGAGCTCTGTGAACGGGGATCTGGTTACACCTTCTTCTGGAGTGGACGAGGAAGCGAACAGCGACGTGAGGCTGGCGTTGGTTTTGCAGTAAAAACAGCACTTGTCAGCAAGCTAGCTGGAATCCCAAAGGGAGTCAACGATAGGCTTATGACCATGAAACTCCCACTGGCATCTGGCCAGAAGCACCTCACCATTGTCAGTGCCTACGCCCCAACCATGACCAACCCGGATGAAGTGAAGGCGAAGTTCTACGAGGACCTTCACTCTGTCATTGCTGCTATCCCTAAAGCAGACAAGCTCATCATTCTTGGGGACTTCAATGCTAGAGTTGGCTCTGACTACATCTCCTGGGCTGGAGTGATTGGAAAGCACGGTGTGGGCCACTGCAACCCAAATGGATTGCTTTTGCTTCAGACTTGTGCAGAGCACGAACTGCTGATAACCAACACAGTTTTCTGCCTCCCTACCCGTAACAGGACGTCATGGATGCACCCTCGCTCAAAGCATTGGCATCTCATCGATTACGTCATCGTCAGGAAAAGGGATATACAAGATGTACGTGTAACAAAGACCATGTGCGGCGCCGAGTGTTGGACAGACCATCGCCTTGTAGTCTCGAAGCTGAATATTCGAATCCAGCCCAAGAGACGCCCCCAAGGCCAGAAGGCTCCAAAACGGCTCAACATCGCTAAGCTGAATAACATCACCATCAAACAGTCCTTTGTGGAGCTGCTGGAAGATCGTCTGGAATCTGCCTCTCTGGAAAACCAGAATGTGGAGTCTGACTGGAGGACCCTGCGTGAGCTGATCTATAGTACAGCTTCAGAGACCCTGGGACCCATGACCAGAAAGCACAAAGACTGGTTTGATGAAAACTGTGATGAAATCAAACAGCTTCTGGATGAGAAACGCCGTCTGCACCAAGCCTACCTGAGCAACCCAAAGTCCACATCAAAAAAGGATGTGTACGATGCCATCCGCAGGACTGTTCAGCAAAAATTACGCCAGATGCAGGATAAGTGGCTGAGTGACAAAGCTGATGAGATCCAGGGATATGCTGACAGGCACGATATGAAGAGGTTCTATGATGCCTTAAAAGAAGTCTACGGCCCCACATCCTCAGGATCATCCCCCCTCCTCAGTGCAGATGGAAATACCTTGATCACCGAGAAGGAGAAAATTCTCGAACGCTGGGCTGAGCACTTCAACAGTGTCTTAAATCGCCCTTCCTCAATAAATGATGAAGCCATAGACCGTCTCCCACAAGTCCCCATCAACGAAGCACTGGACGATCCGCCAACACTTCTTGAGACCCAGAAAGCAATCCGTCTGCTATCCAGTGGCAAAGCACCTGGCTCAGACTCCATACCAGCAGAGGTCTACAAGGATGGAGGCACTGTGCTGACTGAGAAGCTCCATCAGCTGTACTCACTCATGTGGAAAGAAGAGACGATCCCCCAGGATTTCAAAGATGCATCTATCATTCACTTGTACAAGTGAAAGGGGAACCGGCAAGCCTGTGATAACCATCGGGGCATTTCCTTGCTCTCCATCGCTGGCAAGATACTTGCCAGGATCCTACTAAACCGCCTCACAGCACACCTTGACCAAGGTCATTTGCCTGAGAGCCAATGTGGATTCCGGAAAGAGCGCGGAACCACCGACATGGTGTTTGCTGCAAGGCAGCTGCAAGAGAAATGTCGGGAGCAAAATGCTGATCTGTTCACCTATGTCGACCTCACAAAGGCCTTCGACACCGTGAGTAGAGAGGGACTGTGGAAGATCATGGCCAAGTACGGATGCCCTCGGAAATTTATTTCCTTGGTCAGCCAATTCCATGAAGGCATGCAGGCTCGAGTCCAGGACAATGGCGAAACATCTGCTCCTTTTGCTGTCACAAATGGTGTCAAGCAAGGCTGCGTCCTGGCTCCAACGCTGTTCAGCCTCATGTTCTCTGCAATGCTTACTGATGCCTTCAGAGATGGCGATGTTGGAATCGGCCTAAAGTACCGAACAGATGGCAAGTTGTTTAACCTCAGAAGACTTAAAGCAAAAACGAAGGTCATGACAGACATCATCAGAGACTTTTTATTTGCTGATGATTGTGCCCTCAACGCTGGATCTGAAGCTGACATGCAACTCAGCGTCGACAAGTTTGCCACTGCCAGCAGGAACTTCGGCCTTACCATCAGCACGAGGAAAACTGAAGTTCTCCATCAGCCAGCCCCAGGGAAACCCTACGTTGAGCCCAACATCACAGTCAACGGTCAGAGACTCAGTGCGGTGGAGCGGTTCACATACCTTGGCAGCACACTGTCACGAAATGCGACCATCGACGATGAAGTGAACGTCAGGATTGCAAGAGCAAGCGCAACTTTCGGCAGACTCAGTGCAAATGTCTGGAACAGAAGAGGCATTAGTCTTGAGACCAAGCTAAAGGTTTACAGAGCAGTAGTTCTCCCCACACTACTGTACGCCTGCGAAACTGGGACAGTGTACCAACGACATGCCAAGAAGCTGAACCACTTCCACACAACATGCCTCAGGAAGCTCCTGAACATCAAGTGGCAAGACAGGACCCCAGACACAGAGGTGCTCGCAAAAGCCACCCTTCCCAGCATCTTCACCATCCTGATGCAGTCCCAGCTTCGCTGGGCTGGACACGTGGCGCGCATGCCAGACCATCGGCTGCCCAAAAGGCACTTCTATGGCGAGCTGCAACAAGGGAAGAGATCACATGGAGGTAAGAAGAAGCGCTTCAGAGATACTCTGAAAGTCTCTCTTAAAGCGTTTGATATCAACCCTGACTCCTGGGAGGAATCTGCAGTGGACCGTGACAAATGGCGCGCTGCTGTGCACAAAGGCGCCAAGTTGTGCGAGGCCAACAGGACTGCAGCAGCTGTTCAGAAGAGGCAGGCCAGAAAGTCACGGGCAAACAAGCTCCCTGACAATGATATGCCTGTCTTTGTCTGCCCCAACTGTCAGCGAACATTTCGTGCGCAGATTGGACTGTTCAGCAATCTGCACATTCACAGATAGATTCATGAGCATCCTCCCCCCAACCCCACCACCACCCTCCCCCCATCCCCCAGCTGGATGACAACGATGGTCATCATCGATCTCGATGGACAGTATTACCACTGCCAGACTCCTGTCAAATACTGTAGTATTACCACTGCCAGACTCCTGTCAAACAATGTAGTATTACCACTGCCAGACTCCTGTCAAACACTGTAGTATTACCACTGCCAGACTCCTGTCAAATACTGTAGTATTACCACTGCCAGACTCCTGTCAAACACTGTAGTATTGCCACTGCCAGACTCCTTTCAAATACTGTAGTATTACCACTGCCAGACTCCTGTCAAACAAAGTAGTATTACCACTGCCAGACTCCTGTCAAACAATGTAGTATTACCACTGCCAGACTCCTGTCAAACAATGTAGTATTACCACTGCCAGACTCCTGTCAAACAATGTAGTATTACCACTGCCAGACTCGAGCGCCCACAGAACTCTTCTGATACTTGTGTACACTTACACTCTCGCGCATGCACAAACGCACTCAAAAACACAGACCCACACATACACACACGCACAGAGGCTGCCACTGATTGGCCGCAAGAGGGATGGGAAAAGATCTGATGCCAAGAACGTGGCGTCTAGTGTGTTGCTCAGTCTATTGCATTTGGAAAAGCCCACAGAGACTCTGTTCCGTTTTGAAGAAATTTGCGCAATGTTGGTTTGGAAATGATGCCGATATTTGATTTGCAAAGCATCGTGCTCTACCTTTCATGTTAGACTTACGGCCGCTCCCTCTCTCTGCTTTTATTTCTTTGAGGCAATCGATGGTGTGATGACCTTGTACCTGATCTTTTTGATATTCTTTGACTTTTCTGAGGATTTCCGATTTTCCTAGATGTAGGCCGCTCGTTGGTGTTGCGTTACCAGCAAGTCTGTCAGCTCGCTCATTTCCCTTAACACCTGCATGTCCCAGGCAGTATGACCATGTGAGTTTTTTTTTAATCTGAAAGTTGCGCATTGCCTTATGCCACTCTGGGCTTCCCATTCCGTTTTCAATTTTCTGTATGAGGTTCATTGAGTCGGTTAGAATTATGGCATGCTGATTTCCGGGCGTATGGATGGACGATAGCCACTGGAGGGCATGTGTCACAGCTTCAACTTCCATCGTTAGGCTGGAGGTTGTGACTTTGTAGGCAGCATTCTCTTCCCTAACTGTTTTTCCATTTTGTTTCGCAGTGAATCTCCAACCAGATTGGTCTTTGGTGACTGAGCCATCTGTGTATATGATGATATCCTCTTCTTTACTGTTTTCTTCTTGAGTAGCTTCACTTCCGCATCAGTTTTGCCCTCTGGCCATTCCCGACAATGTCTTCCTAGAGTGGGTGAAATGGCTGTGTTGAATAGATGGTTGAGGTTTCCGGGGTTTTTCTCCCATTCTTTTGTTTCTTTCGGGTCTTGTAATCGGCATACTAGCTGGATTGTGCCTTCTGCTTGCCCCATCCATGATCTTCATCGTCCTAGACGGCTGCCTTTTGGTTCTTTGACTGCGTCATGCAGTGGGTTTTGAGGGTTTTCTAATGCTTTGAAGTAGGTCTTGACTTGTTCTAACTTGTTTCTGGCCTGCACTGAAGGAAGGTCAAGCAGGTATCGCATGGTTTCTGTGGGTGTGTCTTTTGTTGTTCCAAGGATCAGCCTCATAGCTTCATTTTGAACTCTAATTTTAGGAGGTTGCTTTGAGATGGTGTTGTTAGCCCAAGTCCGTAGTCGATCACACTGAGGACGAGTGATTGGTATAGCAGGAAGAGGTGGCGTTGTTCAATGCCTTTGGTTGCCATTGCTTTTAAAACTGAAAGGCCCTTTTTGCATTTGAGAACAGTATTTTATGCGTTGGTGAAAACTGCTCAAACAGCTGCAACACAAAATGTTCGCTAAAATTCACGATAGTGTTTGAATGGAGCTAAAGGAGAGGGCTATTTATCCGAGGGACGTCGAGACTTCAGCGGGGCTTACAATGGCACTACCGTATAATTATTTTATAAATGGACACAAGCTGTTGCCCCTCGGGTGGGTTACGTATTTTCACATATTTTAAAGGAGAGAAAAACTGGATGAATAAATCACTTCCACGCATTCATAAAACAGTTATTTCCCCCTAGATCAACCTTCGCTTGGGAAAGGGAAAACGACAACAATATATTCTACGAACTAGCGAGTAAAGGACAACGCACCTGAGTCGTTTTGGTCTTGAATACACTTTCTAACTGCGCTAAAGAAAGAAATGTGATGCTTTTGGTCTTGAATACACTTTCTAACTGCGCTAAAGAAAGAAATGTGATGCTTTTGGTCTTGAATACACTTTCTAACTGCGCTAAAGAAAGAAATGTGATGCTTTTGGTCTTGAATACACTTTCTAACTGCGCTAAAGAAAGAAATGTGATGCACAAGAAAACAACGAGACAATTGACTACAAGGTCCGAGCTTGGATTACTAGAATAAAAAACAACAACCTTTTGTAATTTTTTATCTGTGAAGTTCACGTTCACTGCATGTTTACATAGATGAATGAATAAAAAGGACAAGAAAGAATAGATATCCATCCTATCCAACAGCAACACACACGTCTTGGTGTGTGAAAAATCCAACAGAAAAAGAGAACTGGGTCCCCGTACGTGTGCACACAGTAATTATATTATCCTATGACAAAGAGAAGGGGGAACAAATATTTACAATATAATGATGTACACATATTAGGCGCGTCAACAACAAAAAAACTAATACATATGGATTTAAAAAAATAAAATAAAACGAAAACGACCGGCGTACCGCGAAAAAGAACTAACACTAAAATGAAGAAATAACCGAGGAAACTTTTTTTTTTTTTTTATTTTTTTTTTAAACCGGAATGTAACGAAGAAATGACATTTGGTTTCGAATTATCTTCTTAATGTTTCTGCTTACCTCAGCAGCTGGTGGGTCGACGGGTAGCAATACCGTGTGGCCGAGACCGGTGCCGAGACCGGGTGCTACACTCTGGTCAGTGAAGAGGGCACATTTGAAAGAGACTGGGGGGGTCCTTTCCAGTTCCAGGTGATGCGGAACTATTCCTCCACACTCATCATCTCAGGCCACAGGGTCGGAGGGACACTGGGGATCTTTTAGGAGTGCCTGAACGAACAGATACCCCCTATCCGCCCTACAGAGCGTCGAAGCTCGAGGCGACCAGACGCCATTAAGTTCTGAAGAGTGAATGCCCTTGATGTCTGTATGTTTGGTGAAATTTTACCTTCTTTTACTGAGTGAGGAATCTTGAAAGTGAGCCTGTGCAAGGAGTATGCTAAGCACGTGCAAGAGCTAAATTGACAGAACAACACGGATTGGAGGGGAAGAGAAGGGAGCGGGGGGGGGGGGGGGGGGGAGAGAAAAGAAAACCAAAACGAGAAAACAACAACTAAGGTGAGATTTAACATGGGTGATCATGTTCGTCACGGCTCAGTGGCACTGGTTTACAGGACGGGCCTTAAGCGCTAAATCCGAGACACAGGGTCGTCTGTAAACGAGACATGAGGGCAGGCAGCATCGGCCCGGCAGGTTGGGAGGTGGTGACTGAAGGACCGTGACAGCTGGAGAAGGACCGTGAAGACATGCGTCCAGAGGTGAAAAGAGAACAGCACTGGGAACAGGGGAGAGAGCGCAGACGGCAGAGGGCAGAATCCGTACCCTCTGAGCCAGGTGCGATTTTCACCTGCGACAACTGCAACAGAGCCTGTCGATCCAGAATCGGACTGTACAGCCACAGCAGGCGCTGCAACTCAACAACTTGACTGAACTGGGCGCAGAGTTTCATTGTCTCCCGAGACAGACGGACGCCAACAGAAAGTGTGTGCATTTGACTAATAGATACATTTTATTTGATGGATGTTCTAATTT